>NW_025321551.1:0-10403 GCF_019176455.1 Solea senegalensis
CGTGGATTTTTTGTATGTGTGTGTGTGTGTTGAGGAAGTATCAACAGGGCTTGAGAGAAGAAAGGCTCAAGACTGTCCTCTTTAGATGAAAAGTGGGAATAACCAACTGAGTGCTCAGCAACCTTTTTGCTTCTACCATTCTGTGTGTGCTGTTGGTACGGAGACAAAATGGGGGAGTAAAAACCCACATGAACTAATATCAAATTATCTTAATTGATTCAGAATTCACAATATTGACTGTCCTTTCAAAATGAAGCTGGATTCCACTGAGTTAAAGCAGCGTCTGAAGCACTTCAGTGGATATTAAAAGTCAATGCGTTTAGACTCAACAGTCTTCATTAGGGCACAATTGTCCTGTTTTTCTTTTTTCTGTCTTTGACGCTGACACTTTTACTTTTTCTTTTTCTTTTACTGACTCCCCCCTTCAGGTACAGACAGACATTATTGTGATTGTTGAATACATTTTTTGAAGGGGTCATAAAAACACCAGAGTAGACCACTGGCAATGATGTTAACTGCTGTTTTCTGCAGTTTCAACTGGGTTAATAAAAAATCCCAGATGTACCTGTGGTCACAATTCCTCCACATCTATGTGCAGTGTACTGTATATCACATATATTTCATGGAGCAAGGAATCAAACCCACAACCTTCCAGTTAAAAGACAACTCGCTCTACGACTATGTTTCTTCTTTTTTTCAAGTTTGTCAACCATTTTCTTTTTTCAGTGCAATGATACTTCTGCCCTGTATCTGATCTTTGCTGTCGCCTTGGGTATCTATTCTTGGACTACTTCCATCTGAGTCTGTCATGCAGGGCTAATAAAAACATTAAACACTGTCACTCTATTGCCCTCTTGGCTGATTCAGTGTCAGTCTGATTACAACATTTTCCCATTGTCACATTTTTCATGTCCTCCTTCTCTGTTATATCAACAACTACAATTATCAAAACTAGGAATACGAGCACAGATATGGAATTATTATAATTAGAATTAAACGAACAGGCAGACATTACTGATCATAATGATACAACGTTACAATGAAAATATATGGAGACAACTAAACTATTTCAAAAGTCACCTCTCAAAATATATTATATACAGTATATATGTTTTATTTGTGATGATGTTTTTTGTCTTTCTCCTCAGGAGTGAGATGAGATGTGACGTGTTGTTTCATGCACCAATGAGGTCATGTTTTCACCTGCTTTTGTCCATCTGTCCTGAGGATATAGATCCAGGCCCAAGGAAAAACACAATGAGATGTTGGTGTTTTGACGGGTGATACAGACACTGAGCAGCCACTGACAGATACTTTAGTTTTTTGTTGAATTTCCACACCAGTGTTCAAATGCACCATCATGTTACACAGAAGCAAGATAGCAAAAGGTTTGTGTGTAAATGCTATTGACAGATGCACTAGAAGCCAGAGGTGGTCCAAGGTTGCCATGGTTACTGTGTGGGCTGAAGGAAGTGTGAGCATATTGAGTATGCAGGAAACCAGTTCCCCTGAGATCTGTGTGTGTATTTAAGATGGCTGTCAGAGTGAGATCTGACCGGACTCTCATTCGCTGTGATGAATGCCTGAGGAGAAACACTACAGAAGGATTATGGCTTCATTTAATTTGGATTGTGGAGCACGCCTCGTGCAGCGGCAAGAGATGAAGTCGTGTTTCTATTTCTGGTAAAAAGATCTGATGATGAATCAACGTAGGACGCCACTGCTTTCATCTACAGTCAGCTTTTATTTCACTGCCTCTCAGCACAAACGTAACGGAACTGCCTTCCTCTCGACACCCTGTTGCCATGGTCTCAGTTACTGTGACATAGCAAAAGAAGCGGCTGATATCTTTTCCAGATGTTGACGTTATTTTCCCACAGACAAAAAAGAATAAACATATTTCAAATGTGATGATTCTCAGTACAGAGAGAACAAAGAAAATAGTTCAGCATTTTAGATTTCCATTTGATTAGCACAGCTTCACAAATGAGTAATTAAAGCTTTAGGGAAACATTTCACTTCTAAATCAATCAAATACTGAATGCATAAGGTCCATGCTTATTTTGTTAGCTGAAATCATCTGAGTTTTGGTCCTCCATTGAAATAACATCATAAATAGCTTATAATTCATGTATTAAAGGGTCCGCTTTTTCTCTTCTCTTGTTCTCTATCTTAAACATAATTTATATTTGAAGAAAAAATTTTCCTGGACTCATACAACCCAGTTTTGTAATTGTTATAGAATGGCTGTGTGTCCTATTTAAGCAAGTTACATGCACACATTATCTATTTGTGTGGGTTTTTTTATACTTTTTATTACTAAGATCATATCAAAACATTGCTCATCAGCATTTCTTTTTTGTTATCTAGATAATGAGACCAAAGAAAAATGTCCAGCTGAACAATAAAAGATATATTCTATTCTGCTTTTCCATATAAATGTGTTCTCTTATCAGTGTGCTCTAACAAAACATCTCTACACACTCAAACATAGTTTTTACATTATCTTTAAATGTGCCAGGGAGTAACATACACTTTTTAGACTTTTATTAAAAGTCTAAAAAGTCTAAAAATATTATTGAAAATACACTGCAATCAATGGTTGGTTGTGAGGTCAAATTGAGTGGGTCGAAGTTCTTAGACACATTTTGAAGACCTTCTGCAAATTGAGTGGGTTGCAGATGTGAGCGTGAAGTCGGTTTAGGAGGAAGAATCATTAGAAAAATGGCAGCCAATCACAGCCTTCATTGTCATGACAACAGTGTCTGTGGTCTAAGGAGTCAGTGCGCAGTTGAGCATTTGTAAACTTGGCAACACAACACTGGCTACATTAAAAAAGGGTTTTCATACACTGAGGATTAAAGGAGACAAACCCACAGTACACTGTTTGCAGTGAGTGCCAGCACAATAGAGCAAAGCGGTGTTAAGATCTGCGTGTTGCCCAGCGACATGCGCTGATTTGTTTTATATTAAGACAGATACTTTCAGAAGTGAATTATGCTGCTCAAAAACAGTCTTTCAACAGTTTGATGGGATAAATGTTTTCTTGTCCCACCTAACCCCTGCACTGCCACTGCATACAAAGTCAGGTCTGATTGACAGATGTCATTTCTGTTTACAAAGCCTAAACTAAGGCAGAATAATAACAAGAAAAAAAGCCCCCAAAGGTTACAGTCTGCAGCTGTAATGACTCAGGATAAACCTGGGTCCCAAGTGTGGATCATTTGAAAACCACAAATTTAGAGGATACATTGCAATTAACTAAAATAATGTTTAGGAAAAAGAGTCAAATGAATTATTAATTAAACTTGATTTAAAACAGAACACATTTAACGTATTAAAAAAGGCTGCTACTTAAGAGACAGCTTCTTGGCAGATCAGATCCAGAACTACACATCAAACAGCCTTGCCTTCAGCCCACCCCATAATGTTATACTTATAGATTCATTAAACCCTTTTGCAAATGTACCACCTCCACACCACCTAACATGTTCTGCAGGACTGCTTTCATCAGATTATGTGGGTGAATGTGTGTGTGCAGGTTGTTTCAGAGCACCACAAATGTGGATGGGATTGAAATGTGTGCCAAGTAATACACAATAGCTGGAGTTGGAGGATTTTTTCAGCATTTTTTTTACCCCTGTTGCCCTTTGAAAATGTGGTTGAGGTGTTCTTTGCTTGAACTCCCGTTAGGCTTCAGAATGTTGTAAATTAGGTCCCTTGTGGCAAGGGCAAGTTAAGTCTGAGATCAATCCACTTTGAACTCCTGAGAACAGGAGCCTGCAGTAGAGCAGCGGGGTGACAACAGGATGTCGCCTTTGCTGGTATACCACTTCAAACAAATGCAAGAAAGCCTTTCACCTCATGCCACTGCACATGTGCACATGTAGGTGAGCACTATGACACTTCTAGTTCTATTAACAATCCAGGAAACTTGAAAAATGTTCACAAAAACGATTCAGTGTAATATCATGAAAGTTTGTTAACTTTAGTCACTCATGTCTTGTTTTCATATGCACTTCCTGTTTTATTTTGTATTCACATTTCCCGCTCATTTCAGACCCTGACTTCCTCCCTTTGTGTGATTTCCCGCCACTGTGATTGTCTGCCCCGCCCCCGATTGCTTTCACCTGTGACCACTTACTTCCGGCATAAATAGTCCTGGTCTTCCCCCGTTCGTATAGTTTGGTCCATGAGTTACGTCGTCAAGTTCTTTCATAGCAAGTTATTCATGTTTCCCTGGTTTCGTTTACTCGTGTTGAGATTTGTTTGATCCTCCTGATGAAACTTTTTGTTCAACTTTACATTGACTTTGAGTCGTGCATTTGAGTCCTCCGGTCTCGTGTCTCAAAGCATAACATTCAGACATTAAGTGGTTAACTGACATTTTGAACAATTAGGTTTTTCCCAGTTAAACATAATCCATAGAACTAACAAAGATGCACTCGCCAAAAACATGATGTATCCAGGGGTGTCCCACATTTCAACCACTAGCCCTTGTAACTCACTTCCAAGGGGCAATAGCAGGGGTAAAACTGAGAAAATGGGATTGGTCTAAATGAATTATACTTTTAAATTATTGTAATTTTAAATGTCTAGTTAGGCAATTGAAAAGTTTCTGCTCCAAAGATTAAACAAGCTGCACAACAACTGGTTTCTAAACCAAGACCACCTGGATCCACCTCCCCGAGTTCCATTCTGCTGCAAGTGGCCATTGACATTGCAAACAAAGATCATGAAAGGAGCCTTTCATGTGTCAGGCTTGTCATACACATGAAAAAGTTGCATTCACACCTCCGTTCATCAGCAAAACAGTTAGGGTTTTGTAGGGAGGTTCTTAATGTAACCTCGGACCATTTGAACACAATGCCACACTTTCCTGTTACAGAGGAACTGTGGTAGAAAGGAACTACTGAGCTCAGAGTTCTGAGTTATTTTCTGCTCCGTCTATACGTTAAATGCAAGCTTTTAAAATGTGGATCAAGAGTTTTGAACGAGACTCAAAGATAGATTTATGGAAAAATTCTGGGTAGAAAAGTTTGTTTGTTTCTCTTATTTATGGTAGTTTTTACACACTATTATTCTATCTGTGGAATACTTCCAAGATTTGTAATAAAATATTCTGATTCTGATTCTGAAGATTCCATTCCTCCGACCAAAGGTATAATAACCCTCAGGAGTCATAGCTAACTAAAATGTATGCATTTACCAAGCTATTGCTCATGGACCATTGTCAAAGTGCCATTGCCTAAAGCCTGCTTGGCTTCTGTGTTGAGTGTTGTGTTACTTCTAGGACTGACTAACATCTTTGTAACTAAAATCACTGGAACTGTTTTTTAAAAAGAGAACAAGTAGTATGCCATAGTATTCTGGGGTCTTTTGACCATAATTGTAACCTGATAGCCTGACAAGAGCATTAATGCTTGCAGCGTTTTCAGTTACACAAAATGTGGGGCACACATTGAATGAAAACTCTACCAGTCAGACAGTGAATTTGTCACTAGCCTTTCTAAGTTGAAGAAGTGAAACGTGTCTGTCATGTCGAGAGCTGAGAGGAGCTCAAGGCAATGGATGAAATTTAACAGTTACCATTTTTTTCTAGTGATCCTGCCTATTACAGCTTTCAGCGTTTTCATATTTGGATTTTGTGTAATTCAACTCAACCTTCACAGCTGCAGCTTGATGTTCTTGTGAACGGTTGCATACGTATGTCCCCGACGAGCTTCACCAGGGGAAATAAGTCAACATGAGAAGCAAAACTCCACAAATCACCCTCTACTGCAAGTTCAGCTCATGTCTGTGAACTCGTCATAATAATGGGAACCATCTCAAATCACTATATCAGTTAGGCTCTCTGTGTAAACAGTGGCATTGATTTATGTGAGAGTGTATCATTTCATTCAGACAGGTGTAACAAGGATGACTGACACAAATGCTAACGTTGTTGACATGCTGTAATTAGTTCAAAACTAATAAACATTCCAGTCCACTTAAAAAGCTGTTGGTAAGAAAATAAAATGTTGTACTTACTTTAAATCCTCAGCACTTCTACAAATGTTGCATCCTATATAAAGTCTGTCCTTTTTAAACAATTATGTCATGAAATACTTAACAAAACAGAGCAATTTCACTGCCTCATTTTCCACAAAAATGTTCCTAGTGACATGTTTACAGTTTGACAGCATTAATGTCACAAAATCATCCACATTTTTATGAAGCGAAACTGCCCAGTTGACAGCACTTGATAGCCCGTGGATACAGCTCATTGGCAAAAGAAATCTCCATGACATTAGAGAAAAATGTGCTTTCATCGGCCTAAAGGCAATGTTCCTTTTGAATGCTTTGTCTGTCCACCGTTTCACTTCCCTTCTGGTCCCTTCTCAGCAGACAGACCAAAGTGGTCATGACAAATATCACATCTGCATTAACATAGTTTCTACTTCAGCTACTTTCATTGTGTGCATTAAAGCCAGGCACTGGACCATATTGTTTGTAGAAAGCAATCTCTGTTCACTCATCTCACTTGAACTTTGGTTCAAGTCCAGCCCACACACTTCTCCCACACTGGGCATGCAGTAACATTACTGTGTTACTTCCTGTTTCCATTGTTAAACAATTGTAAACTGCAGTTCACAGTTAGTTCAATGGGAGGCATTGTAACACCAGGTATCCATAGGTATAAACGTGAGCGTGTAACGTATGATGTCAGTGTTTTTTAACCAGAAGGTTTTTGAGTGGAACTTTCTTTCTTTGGAGTGTTTTGGATTGTGGAATTCACTTGTTGATTGTTTTCACTGCGAAGCATTAAATACCAATATACTGTATATACAAAGCAATCAAGGTGTTGGACTTGGAATATGGAGCATCATGTTACGCAAAGCGTGTCAGCCTATCAACGCGGTAAGCAACACTTTCCCAAACTAGCTATTTTTACACTGCAATTCACACATGGTGGTTTTCCTAGCCTAACAGTTATCTTAGCAGCAATGTGTCCTCTCCAACATATTCTCATCCTAGAACATCATAAGATATCCTTCCCAACCTGAAAGAGATGCACCAGGCTTTCAATTGAATCCCATTTAAAACCACTGGCAGAGATTAAGGTTAGGATGGGGTTAAAGTTAGGGCCAAGAAAAAGACTGAGGTTAGGGTTAGGATAAATATCCAGGTTAGGCTTAGTGGATATCCATTGATATCCACACACTCTGATCTGAGCATTTAAATCAGGGGTGGGCAATTATGTTCCACAAGGGGCCACATGAGATATATAAAATATTGTTGAGGGACCAATGAGCTGAATTAATTCTGCTCAATATTAATTTGATCACTTTTTTAAATTGTCTGACACAACCATGACCCCCAACGTTGGTTTCGAGCACATGTACATAACAGGGGGAAGAGAGAAAAAGAAAATTCAGCTTAAATTCTTTTACCATCAGATGTTCTATCACAAAAATAAGTATTTATAGTTCTATTATTACATTTTATTATTACACATTGTTTTTCAGGCATTACTTGTTCTGAATGTAGTTTCTATACATCTGTACACTTTCATTTTGAAGTGAATATATGAAGCTGTAAAAATGAACTCACCAGGAGGAGACTGTGGTGTTATTTATGCTCACCAGTACCAGGTTGCTGTTCTGAAGTATTTCCTTGCAATCCTCAGTTAATTGTTTGACATGACAATATGTCATGACAATGAACTGTGCAAATGCAAATGTCCTCCCCTTGGTGTCCTTTGGCCTATTTCTGGCTTCCCTGTAGTCCTTTAAAAGTCTGAGTGCAACACTCTCAGAAACCCCGGTGTAATCAGGTCTATAGTCAGCCTGACCATGAACTATGAACAATCTGCAGAGACAAGACAAGATGACATGAACCACATTGTGTGTATACTGTATACTTATATAAATATATATGCATACCCCTGTATGTTACACACACATGTACAAGCACACCCATCCACATATAAATATATTGCGTCATGACCTCGTTTATGAAACTCTAAAGTTTCAGAACAAACAGTTCAGCCACTGCTGAGAAAATAGGTTTTTATTGTTTTCCTGGGCTCTGCGACGCGGATCAGCAGTTCTGTTAGCTGATGATGTCATCAGTATACCTCACCACTCCTCTCACCACCGTAGCACCTTCTGGTGCGGGCACTAGTCCGGGCACATCCGGTTGCGTACATTCAACCGCAGAAGAAGAAGAACTCTCTGGTTGTAGCTGCTGAGATGCAGAGCATCCACCGTGCCAGAGGGGGAGCTGTTACATTATTATTATTACATGTCATTTAGCAGACGCTTTTATCCAAAGCGACTTACAAAAGTGCATTTAAACATTTGGGTACAAATAAGAGCTAGAAGTAAGTAAGAGCTTCAAGTAGATCAAACTATGAAGTGCTAGTCATAAGTGCGATGTACAAGTTTTTTTTTTGTCTTAGTCGAGGTAGAGTCGGAAGAAATGTGTTTTTAGTCGGTGGCGGAAGATGTGGAGGCTTTCAGCTGTCCGGATGTCGATGGGGAGATCATTCCACCATTTGGGAGCGAGGACAGTGAACAGTCTCGAGTTCTGCGAGTGCCTCTGTGATCCTCTCAGTGAGGGAGCAGCAAGCCGGTTTGCCGATGCAGAGTGGAGTGGGCGGGCTGGGGTGTAGGTTTTGATCATGTCCTGGATGTAGGCTGGACCGGATTCGTTTGTAGCATGGAACGCAAGCACTAGAGTCTTGAAGGGGATGCGAGCAGCTACAGGAAGCCAGTGAAGGGAGCGGAGGAGCGGTGTAGTGTGGGAGAATTTTGGTAAGCTGTGTATCTGAGAGCTGACCTACCAATTACATCACTTCCAGGTACCTGGCCAATCACAGGACAGTGGGAAAGCTATCGTTGGCTGGCCAATCACAACACATTCTGCGTTCTGGGGGTGTGGCTTTGGTCTGAAACAAGAATGTCAGTGAGGAGATATTTTGATTGGCTCGTTTACAGCGACTGTGAGGTTTTTGACCTTGAAAACAAGTTAATATATGTAAATAGACCTCCATAACTAACATATATATGTGACCATGAAAACAAGTTAATATATGTAAGTAGACCTCCATAACTAACATTTATGTGACCATGAAAACAAGTTAATATATGTAAGTAGACCTCCATAACTAACATTTATGTGACCATGAAAACAAGTTAATATATGTAAGTAGACCTCCATAACTAACATAAATGTGTGACCATGAAAACGAGTTAATATATGTAAGTGAGACCTCCATAACTAACATATATGTGACCATGAAAACAAGTTAATATATATGTAAGTAGACCTCCATAACTAACATATGTGACCATGAAAACGAGTTAATATATGTAAGTAGACCTCCATAACATATATGTGTGACCATGAAAACAAGTTAATATATGTAAGTAGACCTCCATAACTAACATATATGTGTGACCATGAAAACAAGTTAATATATGTAAGTAGACCTCCATAACTAACATATATGTGCGACCATGAAAACAAGTTAATATATGTAAGTAGACCTCCATAACTAACATATATGTGACCGTGAAAACAAGTTAATATATGTAAGTAGACCTCCATAACTAACATATATGTGACCATGAAAACAAGTTAATATATGTAAGTAGACCTCATAACTAACATATATTTGTGACCATGAAAACAAGTCAATATATGTAAGTAGACCGTAACTAACATATGTATGTGACCATGAAAACAAGTCAATATATGTAAGTAGACCATAACTAACATATATATGTGACCATGAAAACAAGTTAATATATGTAAGTAGACCTCCATAACTAACATATATATGTGTGACCATGAAAACAAGTTAATATATGTAAGTAGACCTCCACAACTCACATATATGTGACCATGAAAACAAGTTAATATATGTAAGTAGACCTCCACAACTCACATATATGTGACCATGAAAACAAGTTAATATATTTAAGTAGAACTCCATAACTAACACATATATGTGATCATGAAAACAAGTTAATATATGTAAGTAGACCTCCATAACTAACATATATGTGACCGTGAAAACAAGTTAATATATGTAAGTAGACCTCCATAACTAACATATATATGTGACCATGAAAACAAGTTAATATATGTAAGTAGACTTCCATAACTAACATATATATGTGACCGTGAAAACAAGTTAATATATGTAAGTAGACCTCCATAACTAACATATATGTGACCGTGAAAACAAGTTAATATATGTAAGTAGACCTCCATAACTAACATATATATGTGACCATGAAAACAAGTTAATATATGTAAGTAGACCTCCATAACTAACATATATATGTGACCATGAAAACAAGTTAATATATGTAAGTGGACCTCCACAACTATCATATATATGTGACCATGAA
>NW_025321552.1:0-166533 GCF_019176455.1 Solea senegalensis
TGACCATGAAAACAAGTTAATATATGTAAGTAGACCTCCATAACTCACATATATGTCACCATGAAAACAAGTTAATATATTTAAGTAGACCTCCATAACTAACATATATGTGACCATGAAAACAAGTTAATATATGTTAGTAGACCTCCATAACTCACATATATGTGACCATGAAAACAAGTTAATATATGTAAGTAGACCTCCATAACTAACATATATGTGACCAAGAAAACAAGTTAATATATGTAAGTAGACCTCCATAACCATATATGTGACCATAAAACAAAGTTAATATATGTAAGTAGACCTCCATAACATATATGTGACCATGAAAACAAGTTAATATATGTAAGTAGACCTCCATAACTAACATATATGTGCGACCATGAAAACAAGTTAATATATGTAAGTAGACCTCCATAACTAACATATATGTGACCATGAAAACAAGTTAATATATGTAAGTAGACCTCCATAACTAACATATATGTGACCATGAAAACAAGTTAATATATGTAAGTAGACCTCCATAACTCACATATATGTGCGATACAAGCATTCGATGTCACCTTTAACTCATTATTGTTAGGCGGTGATTCTTGTTGGCCACAAGGGGGCAGCACCTCCCCAGTGAGATGTTCGTGTTAAAGGAACAGTCAGCAGTATGCTCATCAATTCTTCAGAATAATCAATGATGTGACAGTGAAACACCATCATTATTTGAAATAAACATCCAGTTTTATTGTTGACAGTAAATATCTGATATTGACTTGAAAAACAAATCCATTACTGTGTGAATTCTGCAACAGCGCGAGACATTGAAGTGACAGGAGATACAATAAACAAGCAAACAAGTCAATAACATAGTTAATCAAAAGTGGCTGAGAGGATCCTAACTACAAGCTCGATCTGGTTTGTCCATTAGTTATGTCTAGATAGTGTTAAGCAGATAGTGTTAAGCGAGCTGCTGCACTGCTCTGTCCACAGCAGGACGCTAAAGCTAGCTGAGCATTTTCATTTCATTTCATCAGAGCTTTAAATATAAAGCTGCCTGAGCATCCCATAATACTCAAGGTTGCACAAATACATGAATGTTGTCATCCAAACAAATCCACCCGGGTGCAGTATGTGTCAGGTAAACAGTTACTAGGTTAGCGACCAGTAGAGTCACATGAGCTACATCAGCTCTCAGTGGTTAACCATCACTAGTAAAAGTTGCTGTTTAGTCATTCCTATGTGATACACATGCCAAACGTGCAGAGACAGAGTGTCGAAGGAACAGCAGAGGGCGCCAGAGCAGGTGTGAGGTTTGAACACGACACTGAGCGAGACAAGCGTCCATTCACAGCTCAAATCAACAAAACTGAATAATTATCAACCAGTGTTTGCTGATGAGCCATTAGATTATTGGATTATTAGATTATTGGATTATTGATCACGGTGATTTGTTAGCTCTTTATACAAAGCTTCATGTCCAGGTCTGCGTAGCTTAAAGACTTATGTTTACATGTGAAGCCCATATACACACACACACACACACACACACGCATACACACACACACACGGATGTCTGTGCCTGCAGAAACAGGAAGGAAGCACATCATTCCACACTAAACAAATGCAACTTTCAGTGTGAGCTAACGTGCTAAAACAGGAACGTTTCACCATGACTTCAGTGGACACTTTTCTGATGAGACCTGTGTTTGTGTGTCTGTGTGTTTGTGTGTCTGTGTTTCTGTATGTGTAAAATGAGGCAGAAGTTACTCTGAAACAGCACAAAAAAGGAAAAAATGCAGTGTATGGTCAAGATGGAGAAAGCTACTAAAGCTAGCTAGTAACTGTCAAAGTGCACCCAGGTCGAAAACATGGCAAAAACCTCACTGACATGAACACATGAACACATGAACACATGGATGTGTTTCCATTGGAAAATAAAAAGTGATCTGTTCCACGCACATGTGACGACATAAAAATGTGAACAGAAATGATTATTATTACCATTATTACCACTATTATATTGTAATATTGTAAAGGCAAGTGTTGCTGTGTAAGATTGTTTTAACTGCACAGTAGAAGAACACATATAATAATAATTATCATTATTATTATATCATACTTTTTACACAATAATAAACATGTGTATTTTCTTTTAGAAGAATTGCTTCTAAAATGAAAGAACATGAAAACACATATTTATTTTACAAAAAAATAATATAACGTTACTTTATTTAAAATCCTGCTGCGATACTTTGAGACTAAAAGTTATTAGAATATATTCATTTTGGTGTTGACTGTTTTCTCACAGTGTAGTCCTATTTTTGCAGATAGCATTAAACTAGCATTAGCCTCATGCTAATCACATTCATCTGATGAAATACTATAAATTAACTGGTTGATAAGCTTATGATTTAAGGACCACATTTTTATTTCATTGTTCTTGAATCATGAACATTACACAAGCTAACAAGCTACTTAAACTAGAGTGAGCTAATACCTTTGTGTAGCATCAGCTTAGCTTCACAAATAGTTATTTATATTCTTTATAGTTATTATAGGACAAATGACTCATTTAATGATGTTTCACCACATGAATGGAATGGATAATAATAATAAGCATGAGGCTAACATTAGCATTAGACCATTTTTGGTGCTAGTACTATGACTAGGGTTGCCAACTGTCCCGTATTAGCCGGGACGTCCCGTATATTGGGCCTAATGTATTTGTCCCGTTTATCGACTTCTACGCTGATCTAAACATTGAATGACGCAACAACGGCAGCAGTGATGATCGCGACACTTGGGAATCATCCATCATCCACAGTGTGATGATGACAGGTGCCGTCCCACCTCACGCCGGGAGATGAGGCGGGGCTATGAGTCCCGCATCAGTCGCACATGATCAGTAAACTGTAAGTAACCGCACAAATTCATCCAAATTAAACTACAATGGATAACCCTGCAAAAAAGAAGAGACTGTGCAGCTACAACGAATGATGGGAAGTTAAAAAGACGTGGGGTAAGACCGTCTGTGGTGATTCAACAAATTTTCAGTTGGCCACACACACACAGATGGTGCACGTTCTCAGTCACCTCTGCAGAACTGCCATCATTATGACAAATGCCTTAAAACAACACACTGTGTGACCGAGATGAGGGTGTCCATACTGGGCACGTAAATAAACAATCAAAGGACATGAATGGCCGCTGTTGACGCCAACCGTGTCTCACTTTTATTCCACTTCCTTTTTTTTTACATGTAAAACAACCCTCTTCCCGGCAACAACAACCGCACCACTTCCGGTCTACCCTTCACAATAAAACTACACATCAGGTATGAGAAACCTGACAAACTCTACTAAGAGCTGCCATAATAAAAAAATATGTTACACACTGTATATTCACACAAAACCATACTCGTCACCTTTGTCCCTTATTTCATAGTGACAAAGTTGGCAACCCTAACTATGACATTTTACCAGTTCACCAGTTCATTGTGCTGACACATTGAAGTTCTCAAATCATAAACCTCTCACATGATATCTGTCATGTGATCAGCTGTTTTAGCTGCACACCAAAGTCACATGACTGCATGTTCACTTCTCTGCTTTCAAAGCAGTGAGAGGGTGAGAAAACAAACATAAAACAGTCAAAGCTGAGCTAAATTTAATCACGTGAAGCTGACCTGACCTGACCTGACCTCTCTACTGAGTCAACAGCAGTGACTGATGGGGCAAAAAAAAGTCCGAACATAGGATGATTATGTACCTCATGTCTACAATTACAGATAAAAAGCAGGAAAAGAAATGGTTAATTACCGTTGGTAACATTAGTATTGAGACAGGTCTCAGATTAGAGACAGGTCTCACATTAGAGAGTGGTCTCAGATTAGAGACAGGTCTCACATTAGAGAGTGGTCTCAGATTAGAGACAGGTCTCACATTAGAGAGTGGTCTCCAGATTAGGAGACAGAGTCTCACATTAGGAGTGGTCTCAGATTAGAACCGGTCTCACATTAGAGAGTAGTCTCAGATTAGACACAGGTCTCTGATTAGAGAGTGGTCTCAGATTAGAGACAGGTCTCAGATTAGAGTGGTCTCAGATTAGAACAGGTCTCACATTGAGAGTGGTCTCAGATTGAGAAGTGGTCTTCCAGATTAGAGACAGGTCTCAGATTAGAACAGGTCTCACATTAGAAAGTGGTCTCGGATTAGAGACAGGTCTCAGATTAGAGACAGGTCTCACATCAGAAAGTGGTCTTGGATTAGAGACAGGTCTCAAATTAGACACAGGTCTCAGATTAGAGACTGGTCTCAGATTAGAGAGTGGTCTCGGATTAGAGACAGGTCACATATTAGAGAGTGGTCTCAGATTAGAGACAGGTACCTGACTTTAGTTGTTTGCTAGCATGTTAGCGACATATCAGCTGCTCTGAAACAGCGCCTTCATGCATGAAATAACTACATAGTATTTAAATCATGCAAAACCACTTGAACCACTTGTGAGGTGGAGCTGCTTGTGTCGTGTGGTGCACACACTGAAGCCGATGTAACATGTGGACATAGTTGTTGTTTTTGTGTGTCTTTATTTTGTGTCGTGTGGTGCACACACTGAAGCCGATGACTTTGTTACAGTGACTTCATACGAGCAGATAAGCAGCAGGTGAATGTCAGCCCAACTTCCTGCTTCTTACTCTGAGCACGAATCGAAATTCATCATTTTCCAGTTAAGCTTAATGTGTGTGTGTGTGTGTGTGTGTGTGTTAGCTGCTATCTTCCTGTTACATTAGCTTACTTAGTGGCTCAGGAAGTCAATGCTAGCTTTTACGGTGCGTCCGGTGGACACATCCACGGCCATGGCTCGGATCTCCGTGTCACCAAACTGCATGAGCGTCTGGATCTCACGGCGCGGCGCCGTGCTCTCCGTTCCGCTCACGTCCAGACGAAGTGTCCCACACTTCCTGACTCCAGACTCACTGATGAAGCCCACGCTCTCCTTCTCCGAGCAGTAGACGTGGATGACGATGACCTGCTGCGAGGGCTTGGCTGGGGTGTAGCTCCGCTTCACCATCTCACCCAGTGACACCGACTGGTCAGCGGCGATGAAGGTGTCGAAAACGTCGGTGCACCACCGAGTGCCGTCCTTCACCAGCAGCTTCTCCGGCGGGTGTTTGCCCTCCACGAAGCGATTGAGGACGCCCACGCCGTACGTGAGTGGCGAGCGGCGGACTTTGATGACGCTGGGGTCCAGGCCGAACAGCACGGCACCTTTCAGGATGGTGAGGCCGACGTCGTGGGGAATGATGATGCGGCTGCGGCCCTGGAGCATGTTCTGCACGGCTTGCTGAAGCAAAGGTGACTCAGCAAAACCTCCCACTAAGAAGAGGAACTTGATGTCGCTGACCTCTGGCTTATCAAAGAGCTCAGCTGCAGGAGAAACACACAATCTCAATGAGTATGATGTTGTGTTTCTTCACAGATTAAAGTCATTAAAAACAATCCATGCTCACGTGATGTGACTCTGTGTTATCACTAATGTCAGATCTGTGAGCATCATGTAAACACTCAACAACACAGTTACCTGACATGGACATGATGGACATGATGGACATGATGGACATGGAAAGGTAGACGTATCTCAATGAGTATAAAGTGTTATAGTAGCATCATGTACATTGTTTTTCATTTTCTAATTTGTGTTGTTGGAGTTGTATGTGCGTGTGTGTGTTTGTGTGTGTG
This sequence comes from Solea senegalensis, assembly GCF_019176455.1. Lineage (NCBI taxonomy): Eukaryota > Metazoa > Chordata > Actinopteri > Pleuronectiformes > Soleidae > Solea > Solea senegalensis. The sequence continues at coordinate 5,736 of NW_025321552.1, forward strand.
TGCGTGTTTGTGTGTGTGTGTGTTTGTGTGCGTGTGTTTGTGTTTGTGTGTGTGTGTTTGTGTGTGTGTGTGTGTGTGTGTGTGTGGAGGAGCAGTTTACTCAGATGTTGGATGATGTGATCTATCGTAGGCTTGAAGAGGGAATTCATGGCATCTGGACTCATCCTCAGCATTCCCTGAGACGACCATTTGACAAAATCCACACTGGACACAAGAGGTGACAACATGTTAGATCTTTAAAGTAACAGCACAACAACAGATTAGAGAGCGGTCTCAGATTAGAACCAGGTCTCAGATTAGAGACAGGTCTCGGATTAGAAACAGGTCTCAGATTAGAGAGTGGTACCTGACTTTAGTTGTTTGCTAGCATGAGTTGCACAAAGATGCTCTGTATGAACGTGTGAATGTATCTCATTCATGGCTCACACACACAGCGCTCTTCTGTAGGATTACTGCTGTTCTCTCACAGGGTTAGGATTAGGATTACTGCTGTTCTCTCACAGGATTAGGGTTAGGATTACTGCTGTTCTCTCACAGGGTTCGGATTAGGATTACTGCTGTTCTCTCACAGCAACAGCCCGAGTGGATCTAGGCTCACACTGTCTCTTTACATGGTTTCAATAATTTGAGATTATTAAACAGAGCTCCAGCAGCATAACATTTATTCTGCTTCCAAAGTGAAAATGTGTTGAAATGTCTGCGTTTTCTTCTCGACATCAGATCCCGTGTAAACACTGATATTCAGTCTCTCGTGGACTCATCACTTCTCTGGTTTTGTGATGCACTCACTTGCTCTTGCGCAGGGCGTGCTCCACACTGTGGCCTCGAAACTTCTTATAGTAGTCGATGAAGGAGAACGGCAGGTTTATATTGAGGGGGTTGGTGCGTTCGGGGGCTGCCGCTCTCTTCCGCGACTCAAACGCAATCATCAGGTCCACCCAGGCGGCCGGCCGCTTGATCTTAAATGTGTCGATGAAATCCTGACCAAAGATCTTACACAGCAGCTTCTCAAACTCATAGTCGATCCCGATGGAGCCGTAGGGGCCGCCTGGGAGAAGGAGGAAGATTAGAGACTTGACAGAGTGAGAACATCTGCAGACAGCAAAGCAAAAAGTGCTGCGGTGTTTACCCGAGGCCTTGTAGAGCTCCTTTAAATGTCCCTCTGGAAGACGGATCTGATGAACAGTCAGGTCCACAGTTCCTCCACCACAGTCCACTACGACGTAACGATCACCTGCACAGAGAATACACACAAACACGGTGAGTGACTGTTGTGCTCTGCTGCTTTTACACTCTCCAGAGTGACTCTCCGTGATTCACCTACATGAGTCACATACATAAGAACATAGGACCATGTTTACATTGATCATGGAGCCAATAGCTAAACAATCAATAGATTTTAAATCAAAATTGCAATTTGAAAGAATGCAACAGCAATTCTTCTATTTTCTATGCAAATTAAAAAAGGATCCTTTAGATAAGACTTAGTTCTCAACTGAACCTTAGATCATAATTAAAGTATCTGTCAACTACAACCACACTATCTTCATTCATTCATATACAATCATGAAATTAACTTAAATATCAACATCACTCACAAAAACAACTATTTCAGCCTCTTATTCCACTTAATGACGATGTTTTATCACAAACACAACACAGACAATCAAAGTCAACAAAGTGACTTCAAGTTGGACTTTTTCTTCTTGGGCTCATGAAGCTACAAACAAAGTCTTCTTTGTACATTTCACTGTGTGCTAAAGGGAAACTTCAGGTCGTATGAAGTGATGACACAGGTCTGCACCATGGATGTATTATGAGAACTGGATAGAGCTCCGCCCCCTCTGCCTTGAAGACAATTTTGTCATGGTGGCCACTTGAACTGTGAACTGCAACAAAAACCACTCACGGGCCCAGAAAGCAATTTTCCCATTGACTACAATAGTAAAAGAATAGTCGAGAGCGCAGACGGCTCGTTCACATAGCCGAAAGGCATCAAGGGGGGGGTAACACTACTGCGCATGCTCATGCTCTACACAACCCCGAAATAAACACGCAAGTCCGAAACGTTTTTGGCATATGTGCTGGGTGAGCAACTCCATAGGGATGAACGGAACCAGAGGGGCGGACCCCTATCCAGTTCTAATAATACAGCCATGCTTTGCACACTATTCATAAAACATGGCTACCACCAGAGACCCAAGAAGAACTAGGGTTTAGCCTCTTAACCCAAGGCCAGTTTAAGTCTTTCTTACTCTTACTAAGATGTTGCTGCTTTACTTTACAGAGAGAGACAGACAGACAGACAGAGAGAGGGAGACCGCTTCTTCTTTTGTGTTGCTCTGTAAACCACTCACTCACTCTCCAGCATCAAAGTTCTGTGATATTTTGTGATTCCCGTGTTTTTGAAATCCACACATTTACCAAAGTCGCTCCTGTGTCACATAACTCCATGTGACACTCCAATCCATGTCTCTGTGGACTATTTCATATTATATGTGATTAGAGACTTCAGTTTTTCTTGGTGTCCAATCATCACACAAACCTGAACTATCCCTTTAAATGAAGTGATGAGGATACAAACTCACTGACTCGGAATCTGTTCTTCAAAGATTTCAGAACAGATCAAAGCATGTGAATGTGAAAACACCTGAAATGTCCTGGACAAAGGATTCGACTGCTACATTTCTACGTACATTTCTACAATGTGGCAGCAGGAGCAGAAGAAGAAGAAGAAGAAGAAGAAGAAGAAGAAGAAGAAGAAGATTAAAGACTCTACCTTCTTCCAGCTCCGACCAAAGCTCTCCTACGACATTTTCCACCAAAAACGTGCGGCTCTGCCGGTTGCGCCGCACATGCTCCTTAGCTGCTTGTTAACAGAGGAAAGAATGTTGTGGTGAGTGAGGAGATGAAGCTCTGCTGTGTGTGAGTGAACACTGGTGTGACAGGCAAGCAGCAGGCTCAAGCATGTGTTCAGATTATTGCAATAATAGAATAAATAATAAAATTAATAATAGAAGGAAATGCTTTAAATTTAATGAAGACTTTAACGTGAAAAACGTGAAATGAGATCATCATACGTCATGAGCTTCCTCTTCAAACTAAATCACCAAGCCTGTATGATAGTGAGCTAGACAGCATTTTCACATGAATTATGAATGATTTTACGCTTTCATTCATGATCACTGTCAACTTAATGTGGGAGCTTCTTTATCATCTCCAGTGTCACAGTGAAAGCATGTTTGGCTGCTATAACACAGGTTTTTCCTCTCTCTGTGTGCGCTTGTGTACACAATAAATCTCTCTCTGTGATCTCTATCTCTCTGTGATCTCTATCTGCGATCTCTCTCAGTTCATTGAGAGTTTTGCATGTAGTCGGCCTGCAGGGGGCGACCAGGCCACGATCACGTGCAGCCACCTCTGGAGTATGGAGACACTGGCAGGTGTTTTCACATTAACCAGGAACATCAAACAATCTTTAATGTATTTCAGACAAAAAGCTGCTTCTCACACCTTTCACTCCTATAATATATATAATTATAATTATAATACTACTAATAATAACTAGTACCACAAGCGGTTCTGAACGGGTTTGAGCTCGAGGGCTCGCGAGTCTCTGTGTGTCCACGTTGACACGCACGCCTGTGAGCTCATCTCCCATTTATTCACTGCTTGCGGTACTAGTTATTATTATGATTATTATTATTATTATTAATATTATCATTATTATAATAATATATTAGTATTATTTTCAGTCCTAGCGGCGTCCCTGCACACAGTTCAAGGGCACTTTCTGTTTAAAATGGCCAAATTCCTGTTGGGTGAAAGGCATGTCCGTAAACGTGTTCAGAGAAGGTCCCTTGAATCGCATATCAAGTTTCGTGCAGATCGGACAATGTAAGACTTTACTTCCTGTTTTGGGAGTTCTACTTCCTAAGGATGTTCAGGACGGGTCTGAGGTCTCACATATCAAGTTTCAAGTGGATACAACAAACCCTGTTAGAGCAGCATCAAAAACTGTAAGTGTAATTCTGTCTGCCGGTACCGGGGGGTGCTGTTTTGGAAATTAAATATTTTCATATAGACGTCTTCGGGGCCGGACTCATCAATCCTAGCAAGTTTGGTTCAGATCGGACCAGTATTTGGGAAATTGTGACAGTTTGTTTTTTGTCGCAAAAGTTCGACTTTGCATTGTTGCCATGGCAACACCGTTAAACGATGTGCCATCATATTCAGCACACACCATCTACCATGTGTTTTCAGTGTTTTCACCAATTTTGGGTTTGATACGATAATCTCTGTAAAAGTTATTCCCAAAATCTTAATTTTTTTGTATTGTCTGGCACCACCAGGAGGCGCTGTTTGCAAAATGTACTGTTTTTGCATAGAGGTCTTCAGCCATGGCCCATCATCAGTCATAGCAAGTTCGGTTCAGGTCGGGCCTTCTATCGCGAAGTTATAAGAGTTTCATTGTCTGCGGCCAGAGGGCCAGAGGGTCAGAGGGTCAGTGGGTCAGAGGGTCAGAGAGTCAAGGGGTCAGGGTCAGTGGGTCAGTGGGTCAGGGTCAGAAGTGGGTCAGAGGTCAGTGGGCCAGAGGGTCAGTGGGTCAGTGGGTCAGAGGGTGGGAAGAGAGGTCAGGGCCAGAGGGTCAGTGGGTCAGTGGGTCAGAGGGTCAGAGGGTCCAGAGGGCCAGAGAGTCAGAGGGTCAGAGGGTCAGAGGGTGGGTCAGAGGGTCAGAGCCAGAGGGCCAGGGGAGAGTCAGAGGGTCAGAGAGCCAGAGGGGTCAGGTCAGAGAGTCAGAGGTCAGAGGGTCAGAGGGTCCAGAGGGTCAGAGGGCCAGAGGTCAGAGGTTCAGAGTCAGGGTCAGTGGGCCAGAGGGTCAGTGGGTCAGTGGGTCAGAGAGTCAGGGGGTCAGGTCAGAGCCAGAGGGGTCAGGCGATCAGAGAGTCAGAGAGTCAGTCCAGAGGGTCAGAGGGCCAGAGAGTCAGGGGGAGAGTCAGGGGTTAGAGAGTCAGAGGGTCAGAGGGTCAGTGGGTGGGGGGTCAGAGGGCCAGAGGGTCAGTGGGCCAGAGGGTCAGGGTCAGTGGGTCAGAGGGTCAGAGGAGTCAGTGGGTCAGTGGGTCAGAGGTCAGAGAGTCAGAGGGCCAGAGGGTCCAGTGGGCCAGAGGGTCAGTGGGTCAGTGGGTCAGAGGGTCAAGGTCAGTGGGTCAGAGGGTCAGAGGTCAGAGGGTCAGAGGGTCAGAGGGTCAGAGGGTCAGAGGTCAGGGTCAGAGGGTCAGGGAGGGTCAGTGGGTGGGTCCAGAGGGTCAGTGGGTCAGGGTCAGAGGGTCCAGATGGGTCCAGTGGGTCAGAGGGTCAGGGTCAGAGGGTCAGAGGGCCAGATGGTCAGGGTCAGTGGGTGGGTCAGAGGGTCAGTCAGAGGGCAGAGTCAGGGTCAGTGGTCAGAGGGCCAGAGGGTCAGAGGGTCAGAGGGTCAGAGGGTTTTAATCAATATATCACATTTACGTCATAATATTTAGTGTTAAGTGTTGAAATATGATGATTATCAATGTAACAGCTTTTAAAGACAGGAAAAGTCATCACAGAAACTATATCTGTGATATCCGAGATCTTGAGGTCATTTTTCCACAAATCTAAATGTTTATTGCACTCAGGAACAAAAGATTAGAAACATTCAAGTAAAGAGTCTGAACATGGCCCTGCAGAACGGCTAACTGCTATTATTATTGTCGTGGCTTTGTTTCCACGTGGTCAGACTGCCGTGCACTGATTGGTCAGAGTGTCGTCACAGTAACAGAGACAACAAAACTGAACTGTAGCTCAAAGTTAAAAAGACAGTCACAATTCTGAAAACGTGGGCTCATCACCAACATTGAGCAAAGGAAACAGAAAAGTCTGGTGGATTTAACCACAGCGCTGCTGAAAGCCTGCGATCATGAGCTGAATGCAAACCTCGGCTCGGGTGGTCGTGTGATTCTCGTCACCTGGGTTTTCTTCACCTTCCACTTGGTATTTATTTCTCCTTCACTCACACTTTCTCCTGTTTCCTGTGCTGCCTCTAAACTCCACTGAAACATGTGATGTAAAGGCTTCATATGTTGAGAGGAAAACACGAGTGTTTATTATTGTGATGCAGCTCATGAAATAAAATGCAGAAGAATTGTTGTCATTTAGAAATGAGATCACGTGTAGTAGTGAATCAAGATCATGATCTTTTTAACCATTTATCGTGCAGCGCTGATTAACGCTGATCATGCATTTTGTGTTTGACCTAAAGAAACTCGAGAGGAAGCATCGGCATCAAACACATGCATCATTAGAGGTCAACAAAGCGTCATGTCAGGACTTACCTTGGCTCATTGCACTCCCTGCGTTTTCAGTGGGACTAAAGCCGTTCTGGGTGTTCTGGGTGCCAAGGTCCACCATCTGGTGGAGGCGGAGCTTGCGGCAGTAGATCGACGCTGCCTCGGGTTCTAAGGCGATGATCAGCTGCTCTGGGTTTTCACGGGACACCAGACCAGACTACAGAAGAAGGAGAAATCCTCCGTTATCACTGTCTTCACTCATTTTCTCTCTCTAAATATACAATGGTGCTCCTCCATTTTGCAAGGTGTGGCTATTCTTTGTGTTCTTCTGAACTTATTCCATAAAAATAACACTCCTGCACCTTCTCAGGCCTCTGTTTACAGTTTCACAAATACATCTTTGACTTTCTATTATAACTATTATAACTACTCTACTACTAATATAACTACTCTATTACTACTATTATAACTACTCTATTACTACTAATATGACTACTATTATAAATACTCTACTACTACTAATATAAATACTATTATAACTACTCTACTAATAATATAACTACTATTATAACTACTCTGCTACTACTAATACAACTACTATTATAACTACTCTGCTACTACTAATATAACTACTATTATAATTAATCTGCTACTACTAATATAACTACTATTATAACTACTCTGCTACTAATATAACTACTCTATTACTACTATTGTAACTACTCTATTACTACTAATATGACTACTATTATAAATACTCTACTACTACTAATATATAATACTATTATACTACTAATATAACTACTATTATAACTACTCTGCTACTACTAATATAACTACTATTATAACTACTCTGCTACTCTACTACTCTAATATAACTACTATTATAACTAATCTGCTACTACTAATATAACTACTATTATAAATACTCTACTACTACTAACTACTCTACTACTAATATAATACTAACTACTCTGCTACTACTAATATAACTACTATTATAACTACTCTGCTACTACTAATATAACTACTCTACTACTAATATAACTACTATTATAACTACTCTGCTACTACTAATATAACTACTATTATAACTACTGCTACTACTAATATAAACTACTATTATAGCTACTATTACTCTGCTACTACTAATATACTATATAACTATATATAACTACTACTAATATAACTACTATTATAACTATCTGCTATCTGTACTACTACTACTAATATAATACTCTAACTACTATTATAACTACTCTACTACTAATATAACTACTACTAATATAACTACTATTATAACTAATCTGCTACTACTAATATAACTACTCTATTACTACTATTATAACTACTCTATTACTACTAGTATGACTACTAATATAACTACTATTATAACTACTCTATTACTACTAATATGACTACTACTAATATAACTACTATTATAACTAATCTGCTACTACTAATATAAGTACTATTATAACTAATCTGCTACTACTAATATAACTACTATTATAAATACTCTACTACTACTAATATAAATACTATTATAACTACTCTACTACTAATATAACTACTACTAATATAACTACTATTATAACTAATCTGCTACTACTCTACTCTATACTACTATTATAACTACTCTATTACTACTAGTATGACTACTCTATTACTACTATATACTACTATACTACTATTATAGCTGCTCTGCTACTACTAATATAACTACTATTGTAAGTACTCTGCTACTACCTACTATTATAACTACTCTGCTACTACTAATATAACTACTATTATAACTACTCTGCTACTACTAATATAACTACTATTATAACTACTCTGCTACTACTAATATAGCTCTGTACTATAACTACTATTATACTACTACTATAATACTAGCTACTAATATAACTACTATTATAACTACTCTGCTACTACTAATATAACTACTATTGTAAGTACTCTGCTACTACTAATATAACTACTATTATAACTACTCTGCTACTACTAATATAACTACTATTGTAAGTACTCTGCTACTACTACTACTATATATAACTACTAATACTACTAATATAACTACTATTATATACTCTGCTACTAACTACTAATATAACTACTATTATAACTACTCTGCACTACTAATATAACTACTAATACTATACGCTCTTACTACTAATATAACTACTATTTAACTACTGCTACTACTACTACTAATATAACTACTATTATAACTACTCTAATATGACTACTACTAATATAACTACTATATAACTACTGTAATATTATACTCTGCTACTACTAATATAACTACTATTATAACTACTCTGCTACTACTAATATAACTACTATTGTAAGTACTCTGCTACTACTAATATAACTACTATTATAACTACTCTGCATAGATGGAAATATGAGTGCTACTCCAGCATCAACAGTCTATGCTGCAGAGAAACCTACACAAATGAGTTAGTTTATTATCAGTAAGCTCCTAAAACGTCTTTCTTTCATTCCAACTTTGCTGTATAGGAGTTGTTAAAACCACGCATGAAGAAAACATGACGAGTTTAAAGTCAACGTGTCGAGAACAGAGTTGGAATATCATGGTGGGATTTAAATGGACGTGTGGACTTTAACCTCTTAGAATAGCACTGCACAGATTACGGCACACGGCACAGGGCCGGGCTTGGATTATTTGTCTAAATGATGTTTGTTTTTGGTATAACAATAACATCAAAGCTAGAGAAGATGTGGTGCTTGGCTGCATCATCACAAGAGATGTGGGTTGTGTCATGGCCTCTGGAGAACAAATGGATGACGTGATCAGAGGAGGAGGAGGAGGAGGAGGAGTGGTCCAATCATCCACACTGCTTGATGCTGACTCACTGCAGACACCCAGCTCCCCCTCTGCACCTCTGCTCACTTTCTCTCCACCTCAATGTGTTTCAATCACCTCCTCTCTGCTTTTAGGCCACACCCAGCAGCCCCACTGCATACAACAGCTAAGACTCCACCCTCTGCTTCCTCCTCTAGTTTACACACCAGTGATGTGACCAGGGTAAAATAACTACATCACTACAGCAGACACCAGATCTGCACTCTGTATCACTGCACTGATAATTAAGCAGAACTTCTCTCTGTCCAAGTGTCAGCTGAGAGAATTGATGTTCATTTCATAACTGTAATCAATAGTGTTTGAAAGAAAGGGTTACTGAATCCTTTACTTTCTCATGTAAGTGTAGACTGGAATGACAATAAAACCACAATGAACTACACATTCAAACTAATTCATTATTATAGTGTATGTTAGCCTAGTGTAGCATAAAACTATTATAGTGTATGTTAGCCTAGTGTAGCATACAACTATTATAGTGTATGTAGCATAAAACTATTATAATGTATGTTAGCCTATAGCATAAAACTATAGTGTATGTTAGCCTAGTGTAGCATAAAACTATTATAGTGTATGTTAGCCTAGTGTAGCATAAAACTATTATAGTGCAGCCTAGTGTAGCATAAAACTATTATAGTGTATGTTAGCCTAATGTAGCGTGAAACTATTATAGTGCATGTTAGCCTAGTGTAGTATAGTGTAGAATAAAACTATTATAGTGTATGTTAGCCCAGTGTAGCATAAAACTATTATAGTGTATGTTAGCCTAGTGTAGCATACAACTATTATAGTGTATGTCACTTTATAAACCACTCACTCTCCCACACCAAAGTCCATAGATAAAATCAATGAATCAGCTGCTCGTCTACTGCTGCCTCATTTGGTAAGTTTGTGTCAAATGGCTTAATCTGAACATCAAAGTCATAAAATAAGACATTTAAACGTACACAGATTTACTGATGGAGGCAGCAGAGGATCAACTATCACTGTGTGCCATTTTTTAAAATCACTCATTTTATCTATGGACTTTGGTGTGAAAGAGTGAGCAGCATAATTTACTAATACAGACATCACTGACATATTGATTTGTGTTTAGAGTAGCCCCACACACACACGTTTTCACTGAAGATGAAGGTGAGAGTGATGTTTCTGAGGAAAACTCCCTCGAGTACACGTTTAGTCGTCAAAAATTGCAAAGTGGATCTGAGGGCGTGGCAACCTCCAAAATACAATTTGTTCTATTTTGATATTATGAAGTTTCATGAAGTCGTATAAGGTTGTGTGATTAAAGCACTAAAATGTTAAAAAGACGGTATTTCTACTGTATACTGTAGATGATATAACCTATACAGTATTGTATTACAGTGTTATTTTCTATCCACATGTGTATAAACATGTCAAATCCTTACAGTACTCACTACAGTATTGACAATACTGTAAATCTCACTGTGAAAATGAAAAGAAAAGATGGAATAAAAGGTTGCCGTGCTGGACACACACACACACACACACACACACACAATGTGCAGCTGTGTCTGTCTGTCTGTCTGTCCTCTCTCTGCAGACAGCCACACCCAGTGAGCAGCAGCTGTAATGATGGTGAGTGCCTCACACACAAACACAGGTCAGACTTTCATGTGTGTCATCACACCCATCCCAACGTACACTACCACAGGTGTTTTCTGTTGTCATCCATGAGGACGTCCCCCGTCTGTGTCAATGATGTCATTCTTTATATTTGGAGATGTAAAATCTTAAAATGTTTGCACTTTCCATCGTGAAGCCACAGTCGAGATCTGACTGTCGTCTGTCTGTCTGTCTGACTGACCTTGTAAGCAGCTTCCCTCATGAACTGCTTGGCAGGCATTTTCCAGATGGCAGGAACTGTGATCACCCATCTGACATCGTTGTTATCAAAGTCACCGCCCGTCTGATCACTCAGCTCCTGAGGGATGAGCAAACGAGGACAGAAAATACCAGTGATAAATCTGTGTCCTTACTGTACATACATGTGTCTGGGAATAGACTGTTATTCTACAGAAATGAAAAGTGGAATAAAACAAAGAAGGTTTTATTAGAAGGTGTTTGTTACCTTGAGTGCTTGCTCCTTAAAGAAGGCCAGTGCATACGCAAAGATATCCAGAGCTTTCACTCGCTTCCCATTGGCTGCGTGAAGATCTGTGTCGATGGACAGGTTCTGGAAACCGAGAGGATAAATACATTATACCATTACTGTATACTTCTACTATTGTTCAACACAAGCCACGCCCACTAAAATGCTGAAGTGCAGAAAACCAGATCAGGGTTATTTTCCTGATACTCGTGCTGTAACACATAACATCCTGAATGGACACCAGATTCTTTATGGTGATCACATGACAAAGAAGTGACGATATTTCTCTGACACTCAACGAGAAACCAGAACAGAAGGAAATCTGTATGGAGGCTAATGTCACATGTGCTCCAAACATTAGCAGCCGGTTGAATTGTAATTGTAAAGATTCCCACTCCTAGTATCCATGGTAGCCCCACCCACTTCATACTCTTTCCAGGGTACCACCATGGGCTTTAAGTGGGCAAATGATGCTGGTCTGGTCTGATTTTTAGAAACATGGACGTGTTTGGACCCCACATGGGAAGCACATGGGGTCCAAACACAGGCGGCGGCGGCAGCAGCAGCAGCAGAGACATCGTGGTTGTGTGTGTCCTTACTGCAGTGGTGTGGAGCTTCATTTTGAATTTTTCCAGGTAGAGCCAGTGTTTGGACTCGCTCGGGTCAAGGTCGTGGTAGAAGTCACGAGCTGCATAACCAAAACTGTGGAACTTCCTGTCTGGAGTCAGCAGGATGGTGGTTGGGGTCTTCTGATTGGACACACCAGGGTCTCCACCCTCCCAGCGCCTAAAGGAAGGCAAATCAGTCATCAATACATAATTAAAGGACATATATATATATATATATATATATATATATATATATATATACATATGTATACATATGTATATATATATGTGTATGTATATTAATAAACATTAATCTTTCCAGCGGTGAATTATTATACATGTATGTTTATATATATATATATATATATATATATATATATATATATACACACATACATATATTTGTGTGTGTATATACATACATACATATATGTGTATATATATACCATATCATATATACCATAACTAATAATTCACTGCTGGAAAGATTAATGTTTATTAAAAGTCAGTCATCTGTGAAGTAGAAATGTGAAATAATATTTGAAGCAAGTTCCTTCTTGGCCGAGAAAGGCTCATGTAGATGAACGACAACAACTCCCAGAATGCACTGCACTCAAAGACCTGTAAATTACACAGGATGCTTCTCTATGGTGCTAAATTGTACCAGGAGGTGCAGTATAAAGTTCCCATCATTTACCGTCACAGATTCAGAGCGCTGCAAACAAGCTGATAGCTATCACCTGAAGGCTAAGCTAAGCTAGGCTAGGCTATCAGCTCGTCTGGAGAAGACTCAGAGGGTTCACGGTCTCCGTCACTGAGAGTTCAGACTGACGCTAATATTTCTGCTGATAGTTTACGATGTGATGAAGTTGTCGACAGTAAAGCGACAGTTATACATACAGTAATATACAAGTAAACAGAATAATGTCAGTGTTACTCAAATGTTTTCATGTTTGTTCACAACGTTTCACACCACAGTCATTTTCATCTCATGTTATTCACAGACAGACCTGCTGCCGGTTCCGCCCACCCTCACTGAGAGGCAGGTCTTCACCCTCCCCACATCAGTTTGAAAACTACATTCTGTCATCGCTGTCCTCTGTTTACTCTGCAGAGCAAGAGCCTGTTAGCGTAACTGATAGCAAAGATGGCGGACACTGTTTACACGGTCAGGGCAGCTGTGCAGAGGAAACATGGCGACAGAACGCTGGACAAACACAGGTCACAGCGCTGTGACCTGCAAATCTCACAAATGAATCTGTTTGTGTTGTGGACGTAACATTATTATTATAATAGTATTCCTTTCTATTTATATAAGTGGGGATTTAGTTTCGACTTTTTACAGTATATGAGATCATCTGTGTGTTACATGTACAGACTACAAGTAACATCACACTTCACAAGCTGGTTTTATGAACACCTCTAGAAATCATTGTAAGATTTCTGATTCAAAATCAATCCTGTTGGTTGTCCTGATCTGATGATGATGATGATGATGTGTGTGTGTGTGCAGTGTGGTGATGACTCACCTCATGGTGTGAATGCACTCTGGCTCTTTCGTGAAGGCGTAGGCGTAGCCGCTGGACGTGGTTCCAAAGTCAATGGCCACGACCACCACAAAGGACTGCTGTGTCTGCACCTGCTCGGTGTCATTCTGATGGACAGACAGACAGACAGACAACACTAGTGTTACTCTACAATTCATGCTCATTCATATATGATTCAATAATAATGATAACAAAGGTTCAATGTGTAAACACACTTTCAGTGTTTTCATCCAGTAAATCGAGAAAGAGAGAGAGAGAGAGAGAGAGAGAGCAGTTGTTTAGTTTGAGAGGTATTTTTAAAACCACTTTCTGTCATTTTTCAGCTTCTTAAATGTGAATATTTTCTACTTTCTGTCATTTTCAGTTTCTTATATGTGAAAATTCCTACTTTCTGTCATTTTCAGCTTCTTAAATGTGAATATTTTCTACTTTCTGTCATTTTTCAGCTTCTTAAATGTGAATATTTTCTACTTTCTGAGTTTCTGTCACTTTTGTCATTTTCACTTCTTAAATGTGAATATTTTCTACTTTCTGTCATTTTTCAGCTTCTTAAATGTGAATATTTTCTACTTTCTGTCATTTTTAAGTTCTTAATGTGAATATTTTCTACTTTGTTCATTTTTAGCGTCTTAAACGTGAATATTTTCTACTTTCTGTCATTTTCAGCTTCTTAAATGTGAATATTTTTTTCAGCTATTCTGTCATTTTCAGCTTCTTACATGTGAATATTTTTCGCTTTCTATCATTTCAGCTTTTTAAATGTGAATATTTTTCTACTTTCTACTTATCATTTTCAACTAGCCAAATGTGAATATTTTCAACTTTCTGTCATTTTCTTCTTACATGTGAATAATATTTTCACTTTCTGTCATTTTCAGCTTCTTAAATGTGAATATTTTCAACCTTCTGTCATTCAGCCTTCTTACATGTGAATATTTTCAACTTTCTGTCATTTTTCAGCTTTTAAATGTGGATACTTTCTACTTTCTATAATTTTTCAGCTTCTTAAATGTGAATATTTTCTACTTTCTATCATTTTTCAGCTTCTTATATGTATATATTTTCTACTTTTTGTCATTTTTCAGCTTCTTATATGTATATATTTTCTACTTTTTGTCATTTTTCAGCTTCTTAAATGTGAATATTTTCTACTTTCTATAATTTTCAGCTTCTTAAATGTGAATATTTACTACTTTCTGTCATTTTCAGCTACTTAATTGAGAATTTTTCTACTTTCTGTCATTTTTCAGCTTCTTAAATGTGAATATTTTCTACTTTATGTCATTTTTCAGCTTCTTAAATGTGAATATTTTCTACTTTCTGTCATTTTTCAGCTTCTTAAATGTGAATACTTTCTACTTTTGTCTCAGCTTCTTAAATGTGTCTATTTTTCAGCTTCTTAAATGTGAATATTTTCTACTTTCTGTCATTTTTCAACTTAAATGTGAATATTTTCTACATTTTTCCAGTTTCTTAAATGTGAATATTTTTCAACTTTTATTTTCAGCTTCTTAAATGTGAATATTTTCAACTTTCTGTCATTTTCAGCTTCTTAAATGTGAATATTTTCTACTTTCTGTCATTTTTCAGCCTCTTAAATGTGAATATTTTCTACTCTCTGTCATTTTTCAGTTTCTTAAATGTGAATACATCTACTCTCTGTCATTTTTCAGCTTCTTATATGTGAAAATTCCTACTTTCTGTCATTTTCAGCTTCTTAAATGTGAATATTTTCTACTTTCTGTCATTTTTCAGCTTCTTAAATGTGAATATTTTCTGGTTTCTCTGGTTAGTTGCAGCCCAAGATTCCCCTGTCATTTTCTTCATTATATCATTATTTTCTTGGCTGCTCTGTGGAGTTCTTGTGAGACAATCAGAAGCTAAAATAAGGTCAGGGAAACAACACAGCACAAGCACACGTGTGTGTGTGTGTGCGTGTGTGTGTGTGTGTGTGTGTTACCTGAGTGTGTGAAGGAGACAGTGGAGTGATCCCAGGGTCACCCATGCTCTTCGCTGGAGAAGGATTTGCCATGGCATCTGCACAGAAACAATGCTTTACAATGTGGACAAAAATGTGGAGAAAATGTGGAGAAAAATCTCAGTTCCATCATAGATGAAGCCAAACCTTGTGTTAGTACGTTAATCTGCATAAACAAGGATACACATTTACCTTTAATGTGTGCTATAGCTGTACAGATATGAGCTCAGGTCCATTAATGTTGAACACAAAAATAAAACAGAACATTAGTATAAACATGGATGTTTATACTAACAATGGACTCAATTCATTTTACAGGTGCTGGATGAATGGAGACAATCATCAGCAGATGAATTGATGATGAAAAGAAAGGTTGCTCGTTGAGAAACTGCTGTTTCGAGCTGGTTGATGACTACAGCGTTCCTTCAGCTGAACTTTGGTGGCCTCCTGTCAGAGCTGCAGACTGACAGCTTGATTGGACGAGCAGCAAACGTCTGTTGCACCTGTCTTTAAACACAATCACTCTTCAGTTGAATTGGAGATTATCTCTCCATTTGCTCCCATCATTTTCATTAGTCTGGCTTAATAGCGTTCACAGAAAGCATTCTTTGAATCCGCACAATAACAACACTCCCTCGACGTACTGTAAGTGTCTGGTAGAATTGTCTCGCGGCGGGACGTCGTAGTATCCGTCCTATTTTCCCACCTCACTCATCCTTTATTCTCGTCCACCCCTACGGAGTGGATGAGTGGTCTGAAGACCCATAATACTCTCTTCCAGGCAATTATGGTGCAGAATTACAGACCACCTGTGGCTAGGCTCCAGCCCCGGCTCTGCCTGGCCTCACAAGCCCAATCCCAAAATCACCTTTCCAACCTGAACTTTTTTATTCCCCACGACGGCCATAAAAATGTCATCATGACGAGTAAAGTGATTTCTGTCACTGTGCTCATGATTGTAAACAGCAGCTGTACTGATCATCACGTGGCCGTGCATTAATAAAGCTTATTATTATTATTATTATTATTACATTATAGATATATGACACACTTCACTGTGAATGAACAGCTGTGATACGAGCGTGTGGCACTTCCACACACACAACAAAACATACGAGCGTGAGTGATATGAATAATATCCTCATATAGTTATAGATATTTATCTCGTGTACACTGTAAATATAATGTACCGTTTATTTATTTGGCCTTTTAATGTTAAATGGAGTATATTTACATGTTAGAAACAATGACACTGACGATAAATGTGGTCAAATTCTGCTGTAACACAAATAATATCCTCATATTTCTGTATGATGCTGATTATTCATGATTCATAAAGTTTAATAATTGTATTGTTATTACACTGTACTATGGTGATGATATGATCATGTTTATTAGTGATTATCACACGAGTCATTGATGATTCTTCTTCATTGACGTAAGAAAGAAAACAACACATATCAGACACAAGAACACGTTGAGCCTTGAAATTATCGAGCACTTCATAAAACTACAGTGAAATGATTCCACTCGGCTACAGAAGAACTGATGAAACCGATTCATCCTGCAGAGGTCAACAACATCCTGGAATATCAGGAAGTTTTGTGTTTGAAATCTTTCATTCAGATTCATTTTAGTGGACCAACAACTGCCGTCTCCTCCACAACACAACCACACTGAACACAGAGGAAAGATTTCTGGAAATGAAATGTGTTCAATAATTCAGTCAAGGTAAAAACATGCAGCGTGTGAACACAACAGTGAAGTCAGCACTGACACAAATAAAGACATCACTGTTTCAGGAAATGTCTCCGTCTTCACAGAACTCACTGAAGCTCCTCACAACACTGTGGTACATATGCCAGCACTTACTGTAGATAATGAAATAATGTCTGAATATTTAACGACTTTAAAAGTGACGAGCAACAAACTTTCTGAAACATTTCATAAAAAACTCATGTTCCTCATGTAACTGCCCTGCAACAGTCAAAGGTACAAATCATGATCACATGTAGTTCCTCTCTGGGTTCTAGTAGAAGTCGTGTAGGGCTCATTTTGTCATTGATGATTTGATCAAACTCTCTTTCCCTGTGAGCTGCATCATCATCATCATCATCATCATCATCATCATCTTCACACCTTCAACTGTGGCAGTGGACTTTTCTCCTTTCCTCTCTCTGTGTCTGTTCTCGTCTCAAACTCTAAAAACATTTCCTGACATGATGTTCTCGTTTCGGATGTTTTTCATCGCGACAGTCGTTTATGTTTCAGCTGCAGACACACGTCCGCAGCCTCTTCTTCCTCACACAGAACATCTGATCACAACCTGGTCTGTCTCCTTCCTGTTAAACAGCTGTGAGATGATGAGGAGGAGGACAGTCTCATACACACAATCACACACTACATGAACATTTGTGTAGAGAGCGCTGAACTCACCAGGATAATCTCTAACTACAATCCCTGGATTAATCCTGACAAAGGCTCAGAAGACCAGGGAGGAGGAGGACAGCTACAGGAGGAAGATCGGGGAGGAGAAGGACAACTGAACACAGAAGTCAAATCAAAGCCATGCTGTTGAAAAGGATGTGAGCTCTCTTCTCTGTAGGAGCACTGACTTCCTGTTGGCCTCACAGTTCATGAGTTACTCAGAGGTCTGAGCCAGAACAGCTTCTTTGACTGTTTGAAACACAGGTTATCTACAGTTTAAATCTTCACAGAATGAATCCATGTTTGTGATATTTCGGCTTCTTCATTGATGTTATTTTTTTTACTTCCTTTGCTCCAATAATAATTAGAAAAACTAAATATATTTTCGTTGAATGAAAATGTCGTCAGGGGACAGACGGTGGTGTAGTGGTTAGTGCTCTTGCCGTGCAGCGAGAAGACCCGGGTTTGAGCCCCGGTTGGAACAAGGGTCCTTCTGCATGGAGTTTGCATGTTCTCCCCCGTGTGTGTGTGGGTTGTCTGGCTTCCTCCCACAGTCCAAAAACAATTGGAAACCCAAAAATTGACCATAGGACTGAGTGTGATGGGTGATGGATGATGGATGAAAATGTCGTCAGAAACATTTTCACTATTTCCTGACGTTATTATGGAGCAGAGTATTGAATAAACATTGTGAATATAATAAATGGAAGAGACACAGACTTTGTTTGTTGCCTCTTTAACAATGTTGGAAAAGTCCAGACTCTGTGAGGGTTATGTTTACTATTTAAAGGCTCATTCCCACTGCAGAGTAAAAGACCAGGGATCATTATGCAAATTGGCAGGAACAATAAGATGCTCCTCCCACTCAAGGCAACCAGGCGGCGAGAATGACACAGTGACATTACGTAACAATGATGTCACTGTTGGTGACCACACAATTCATTCATTCATTCACTGGACTCAAAATCCTGTAGTTGTCAGGCAGGTTTGAAGCACACACACACACACACACACACACACAGACACAGACACATACTTTAACACAAACATTTACATAAAAATGCACTGTTTTATAGAAATTGTAATTGTCGTTGTCACAATCTCAGCCACGTCAAATAACATGTAATAACATGTAATAACAATAATATAATAATATGACATGTCTGCTTGACAAGTGCAGCTCCTTACCAATGGGCGTGACCTGTGAGGCCATAAATAAACATTACAAAACTGAAGCGGTCTGTTCTAAACAGCATGAACAATCAGTGTGTGTGTGTGTGTGTGTGTGTGTGTGTGTGTGTGTGTGGATTGAAAAAAGTTCACTGCATTGTTTGACCTGAGGCCTGGCTATGCTAATGCTAATGCTGTTAAAAACATGTTGATACACTCACAGAGAATGTACCACAGTGTGATGAAACCTTCACAAGCTCCAGCTCATTACATTCACTGTAGCAAACTGCAGATCATTACTTTCATGAAGCAACAGCACAGACAATGTGTCGCTGCTGCTGCTGCTGCTGCTGCTGCTGCTGCTCTGTTTAACATAGTGACTTTCAGAACTGTGCTGTGGGCTAATATCTGGTCCTCTGCATCCAGAGAGAGTGGAGGACAGTGATGTGATGTGATGTGATATGATATGATATGATATGATATGATATGATGTGATATGGTATGGTATGGTATGGTATGATATGATATGATATGATATGACATGGTATGGTATGGTATATGACATGACATATGATATGATATGATATGACATGAAGGTATGATATGATATGGTATGATATGATATGATATAACATGGTATGGTATGGTATGATATGATATGATATGGTATGATATGATATGATATGATATGATATGATATGATATGATATGATATGGTATGGTATGGTATGGTATGATATGATATGATATGATATGACATGGTATGGTATGGTATGATATGATATGATATGACATGACATGACATGATATGATATGACGTAATAGTATGACATGACGCTTGATACGATATGATATGATATAACATGGTATGAGCATGGGTATGATATGATATGATATGATATGATATGATATGATATGACATGGTATGGTATGATATGATATGACATGATATGATATGATATGATATGATATGATATTATGACATGGTATGATGTGATATGATATGATATGATATGATATGATATGATGTGATATGGTATGGTATGGTATGGTATGATATGATATGATATGATATGACATGGTATGGTATGGTATGGTATGATATGATATGACATGACATGACATGATATGATATGGTATGATATGATATGGTATGATATGACATGATATGATATACATTTTCCTCAAACGTTCAGTGGTCTGAATATCTGCCCTTATATACTGTATATCTTGTTGGAAATAAAAGTAAGTAAAACATATTCGGTGGTAAAAGGGGAGTGGCCATTAAATTAGCGTAACGAGCACTTGGGTAATCAATAAAGAAACAACTGCTCAAACATCGCCATAAAAAGGTCGGGCCAATAATATCTGAAAAAAGATGAGTGGAGTGTTGGAACCAAAGGGAGAGACCGAGGCCGCTGGAAGTTGCGCAGCAGATGCCTCCAGACCGCCTTCTTCCCCGAAGACCACACCGGAGCAATAATTGTGTTAGGCCTGAAGGATGCACTTTCTGACTGGTGCTTGGATGAAGCGTGTCTGATGTGCAAGACAACTGACAGCGGTGCAAACACGGTGCGCGCTCTGGAAATTAACAAATATACGAGACTCGCATGTTTTGGACACAGACTGCACAACGCTATTGGTAAGTTACACTATGTAAACCTAACATTTCATATTCAGAAACTTTGTCAAGTCCTTTTCTGTTTGTATTAAAAAAAGAAAACAAAAACAAATTTAATGCCACCACATTAGTATTGTATTGTTCGTTGTTAGTATTGTTTAGCCGTGATTCCTCTGGGGACCGGATCAGAAAGGAGAAAAAAACTACAAATATCAGATTAGAATATTATTAAAAAATATGTACTCCTCCCAAAACCTATCAAAAAAAGTAATACCGTGATATTATACCGTCACCGTTCAAAAGATGAAAAATACTGTGATATTAATTTTAGGTCATATTGCCCACCCCTAATATGACATGGTATGGTATGGTATGATATAATATGACGGTAGCTTTTGAAATCATTATCACTTAGAGCGGTGGTGTCAAACTGGCGGACTGCGGGCATATGCGGCCCCCCCTTGACCAGATTAGACACTCATTGGCTCTCAGGTGAGTTTGACTCTCCTGACTTAGAGTCTTAAACTTGCTTTGAAAGTCATATCTAGCTATTTTAGACAGCCACAGTGGCGCAGTGTTCATGACAACAAAGAAACAATGAACACAGATGTCACAGACAGAGCAGGACTGGTTCCTGGAGAGGGAAGAGTGTTGGATGCACTCTGAGGAAATGCCTTAAAGCTCTCTGCTGAACAATGGCTTTCCTTCCTGCATGTCTGGAATGGAAAAAAGCCGAGCTTGGATGACCCTGATTACTGAAAAGAGTTTTCAACAATTTATCCACAGAGGACAAAAATAGACGTTGTATGTCATATTAGAAATATGTACCTGTGCTGTACTATAAATAAAAATATGAAATAGTGCATGTAACAAAAGCCTAGAAATAGGTATTAAAAACTAATTCAACACAAATCCCTTTTGTTTCTATCTAAAAACTATTATTATTATCCAACCGATTTCTCAACAATGACGTTTTGTATTCCTTTTTTTCCCCGGAGAGAATCTGCTGGATCAAACTCTGACCTCGTTCGCCCTCTCTTCACAAAAGTCTATTGACCTAAATGTGGCCTTTTCTTTTTTTATTGCCAAGGACATGACGCAGTTTGAAACTGCTCTGCCTCACTATAAACTTCCATCAACAACTTTCTTTTACAAAACTATGCAAATGTAATAAATAAATGAACTCATTTGGCTTATTTTTATACATCTTTTTACTGTATTTATTCTTCATTTAATTAGTAGATTTAAACCTATTCTTCCACTATGTTTAATGTTTATTTTTGCACATTTTTTTATATATTTTTGACTGTGTATAATTTCATTTTGCAGTGTTAAGGTTCAATACTATCTGAACACATAATAAATCTATTTAAATACAATTTTGGTGAAATTATCCCAATTTATCAGTGTGACAGTGTTTTGTAAACATGTTGAAGCCATTTGTAAAAACACTGCGATTCTTACATTGCAGACTGTAATCTGTGCGGAAGCGTCGTCACACTGCATCTGTGACAAATCAGCCCAGCCCTCGTTTTCTTATGCAGGAGACACAGGGACGGTGACGACAATATGATCATCATCGCATCTAAAAATAACATGGACTCAGTTTTGTTACCGTCATTAAAAAGAATCAGACAATGTGCACAGAAAATATGAACTCAAACACTGTTTGAGTTATTATTTAGCTAAAATAGTGAGTTACATAGTGAGTGGGTTGCTCCACGGAAACAAAAAGAGTCAAATCCGACATTTTATGCAAAATCAACTTTTTAACCATTTCAATACCTATATTTGGGACTCTGGAGGCCCTACCAGTCGCCAAAGTGTGGAAAAAGAATACTCAGTCATGTTTTCGTGGTCCCTCTTAGTGTAAGTATAGGCGATAAAACACTCCATGTTGAATTCCCTGCGCTTATGACGGCAGCATGCGCATTTCACCGCGAATGTTACCGCCTACCAGTAAGTTTACTTGGAGAGCTCCACCTTAGCTCCACCGTAGCTCCACCTTAGCTCCACCTTGTCCCTGCGAGAGTGCAGGCGAGGGAGGAAGAGCGGTATTATGTCAACGCGGAGGGACAAGTGTGCTGTTGGTGGCTGCACAGTGGAGCACAGTGTTTTACAGAGGATTTTATATATGAAGCTAATGTGCCGGATAAAGTCAGCAAACGTGTGTTTGTGTGTTCGCACCACTTCACATCAGTATTTAGTCAGCGACGTACAAACACACACATTGTTAAGAAAAGGTCACACAGAGGTCATAACTGACCATTCTGACACGTCCTAATTAAACATATGTGTTCAGTACGTCCTCCATGACCGGAGCACACACTCAGTCTGATACAGTCACATACAGCAGCTGTTTATGCAGCGATCAGCGGTGGATCACTGGTGCTGTTCCTAAGTGTTTTTAACTGATTTACAGTTGGACAGTGTTCGGCCCCATCCTTATGTAGGACGTCTCTTCCTGTGACGCACGCTGCCATGTTGATATTGTCAGAGAACTAGTGGAGGGAGGGGGAGAGGAATGGAGCTGAGGGAACAGGAGCTGAGTGAGTGAGCGCTGTAAAGAGGATAAATCAGAAAAATCAATCAATTGCCCAGCCCTAGTTGAACCGCAATGTTTCCTCCACGAGCCATGTTTCTCCCACGGTGCACGTTCAACTATTGTCATGATAGCGTGAGCTTGCCTGCGTTGACACACCCCCTTGAAGAAGTGTGTGTGTGTGTTTGCCTGTGTCAAACCAAAATGTTGCCAAAATGTCAAGGCAAAAGAGGCGGTGGTTGAAAAAAGTCTTTCGACTGCTTATTAAGTTCACTTGTTGGTTAAAATGGTTTATTTGTTTCCCAGTATTTTGTCCTTCATTTTTAAGAATCTTTTTTTTTGTGGTTGGTTTTTTGAAATCATTGGACACGAGTTGTACTGTACACAAACAGTGGTATATCGAGCCATCCCTAAATAAAACAGCTGATGTGTTACTGTGTCAAATGAAAATGTCCGGTTAACAAAGTCCAAAAACCTGGAATTCTCGGCAAGCCAGAGAGCCTAACCCTAATCCTGAGTCTGTGTGTCCAGAATGCAGCAGCTCGACTGGTCTTCAACTTACCAAAGTTCTCCCACACTACACCGCTCCTCCGCTCCCTTCACTGGCTTCCTGTAGCTGCTCGCATCCGCTTCAAGACTCTAGTGCTTGCGTTCCATGCTACAAACGGAGCCGGTCCAGCCTACATTCAGGACATGATCAAAACCTACACCCTAGCCCGCCCACTCCGCTCTGCATCGGCAAACCGGCTCACTGCCCCCTCACTGACTGTTCACTGTCCTTGATCCCAAATGGTGGAACGAGCTCCCCATCGACATCCGGACAGCGGAAAGCCTCCACATCTTCCGCCGCCGACTGAAAACACATTTCTTCCGACTCTACCTCGACTAAGACGACGACAAAAAAAACAAACAAACAAACAAACGAACAAACAAAAAAACCTTATGCATCGCACTTATGACTAGCACTTCATGGTTTGGCTTACTTGAAGCTCTTACTTACTTCTAGCTGTTATTTGTACCCAAATGTTTAAATGCACTTATTGTAAGTCGCTTTGGATAAAAGCGTCTGCTAAATGACATGTGATGTAATGTAATGTATGTAGACGCAAAAATCAAGCACTTTCCTTGACCCGTGATCACATGGACAATATGAGAGTGGTGATAAAGCTTTGGCTTAAACAAGATGAGGGTGTCGTCTGAAGAGTGTCTTCAGATAAGGTCACAAAAGCCACATTCAGAGACATTCACACACACACACACCACATTCAGACATTCACACACACACACACACACACGTTCTTACTGCTGAAGATTTTCTGCAGGTGTGAATGCAGCTGTCACTCCACAGATCAGCTTCCTTGCATAATTTTGTCTGAGTGAAAGCAACTTTTGTTTCTTCTGGGTTTGTAAGAAAACTGCTGTTTCCACTGTAGCAAATGCCAAAAGTTAGACCAAGCCATTGAATGTATGGCAAGGTCAGAGGGCGGGATGTTCCAGCGACAGCTACTGAACGTAAAATAACTAGACTTGCATTTCTTTCTTTGTTAAGGCAGTGGGTTACAGCTTTACTCACTCTGCATAGTTCACCCAGGGATTCCACTGAATACCTGTGATCACACACACACACACACACACACACACACACACACACATCCGTTCTGTGTTCTCCCCGTGGGTAATAATATAAATAAAAGAGAGCCACACTCGATCCAGTTGAGAGACTTGTGTTTCTATCAAATCGAATAAAACTGTTTCATGAACAAACGCTGAATCCATATTTTGTTTTTGTCATCGTTTGAAGCTTCGATTCATCGCCAAGCCCAAGTATGTAAGATGTGTAATAGAAAACCATGCACTGTATGAACGTGTGGGTGACTGAGTGTGTGTAAAGCAGCTTTGAGTAGGAAACGTGCCACATAAATACATACATGTACCTTTTTCAGCTTATACCAGGACACTGCAAGTTTAGCTTAAATAATAGTTAATGCACTTAACACTTTACTCCGATTTTCCTGGCACACGACAGTAGAATATTTAGAGTTCACTTTCAATCAAAAGGAATTGGAATGGAATGAAATGGAATGTTGAGTTTGTGAAACGTCTCCCACTGAAATTCATTTTGATGTGAATGGCTTCTATAGGAGCCGAATGCGTTTGATAGTGGTATGAGGTTCTGGTGTAATTCACTCAATGTGTGTGTGGGGTCGCTGTGCTCTCAGAAGGGGAGCTCAGGTGTATATAGGTGGAATTATCACTGTCCTTGTCAGGTTTTTGACCCGGAAGGGCAAACGGTTTTCGACCGCTGTACCGTGGAGGCGCTCCTCATGAAACTGTTTTGATTGTTTGATGGAATTTCCTTATGTATGGAAAACGCACAGCAATAAAGCTAATATATTGCAACTCAACGAACAGCGTGGACATTCAGTCAAATTCAGTCAAAGCAGAAAAAGAGCGATCGCCAAGGCGAAGCGCGTCAACCAGGTTATCCAGGTTATCCAGAGTTAGAAACCTCAGTAGCGGAAGTTTGAGGCTGAGCTGCTTTAATAGCCTCTTACTCTGAAACCACCAACGACCATCCCTGTGAAGCCTCTGCTTGTTGTATTACTATATTATTATTTTGTTATATCATTATATTGTTATATTGCTATATTATTATATTACTTAATTATTATATTATTGTGTTATTATATTACTATATTACTGTTACTAAATTATTATATTACTATATTATTATATTACCATATTACTAAATTATTATATTATTGTATTATTATATTGTTTTATTACTATATTATTATATTACTATATTATTATATTGTTAATTACTATATTATTATATTGTCATATTACTAAATTATTATATTATTGTATTACTATATTATTATTACTATATTATTATATTGTTATATTACTAGATTATTATATTACTAAATTATTATATTATTATATTATTGTGTTATTATATTACTATATTACTGTTACTAAATTATTATATTACTATATTATTATTACTAAATTATTATATTACTAAATTATTATATTATTATATTGTTTTATTACTATATTATTATATTGTCATATTACTAAATTATTATATTATTGTATTATTATATTATTATATTACTATATTGTTAATTACTATATTATTACATTACTATATTATTATATTACTATATTATTATATTGTTAATTACTATATTATTACATTACTATATTATGATATTGTCATATTACTATATTATTATATACTCCTTGTACTCACAGCTTACATTTAAGCAAAACAAACCTGGACTGTTAGTTTTATGAGTGCTCAAATGAAGAAATGGTCTTCTACAATATCTGCAGACAACAATCACGTCACAATTTAGACTTCCTAACAATGTTTGTTTTTCAAATGAGCACCGTTTCCTCCACCCCTCCCTCTGTCCTATGTAACACCCACAAGCTGCCCCTCCCCCATCCTGTAAACTCCCACTGCTCCACACATCACCTCCTCCACATGGCTCTCGTCAGAGACATGACACTGAAAATGGACTCCTCCCACTTCTTATACACAATACTCTCTTTAGGATTTAGTGAATACCAGCATTTTTACACATAAATACAAAGTGTCATGAGCACAAATGACGTCATTCAACATGTACAACAATGATGACGTTGACCAGAACCACACCCTGTGTTCCAACTAACACTTATTATTGTCCATGTTCATAACTTAGGGCTGGTGATGTGGACAACAATACATCATGTGTTCATCGGTGGTGACATATCATTTAAAAACAAGAATGTGTTTTCAGGACTACACTGTGGTCAATGTTACACTTCACCACACCACACACAACACATCCGTCTTATATATATGTTATATATTATATATTATATATTACAATAACCATAATCACCATACATCAGTGCGTCTCGTTGAAGAGGGAAATTAAAGTGGGACATGGAGATTATATCCTGATGTATTTTCCTATCTGACATCTTTTAATTCTCTTAAAGGGAAGCTCCTGTCAGATACTGTGTCCAGATAGATTTTTATTAAATTAAACCACCACACACTAGGGCTGCCACAAACGATTATTTTGATAGTCGACTAATCACCGACTATTATTTTCGATTAGTCGACCAATCGGATCATACGTAATTGAATGTATAACATACAGTTTATCGCACCAGCATGCAGCTGCTCTTATATAACAATCATTAGCTTTCAGCTTTAAGTGTTTAAGGTATATGCTAACTAAAAATGAAGACAATTAAGATGATAGTCCATTAAACCTTTAATGAAATATGCTTGTAGCATCAAACAATTGTAGCATTAAGTGCAACCAGCTGAGTAAACTGATAAGGCGCTGGCCTAAACGACACAAAAATAAATAGGCCTACTTAAGGTTTGTCTTTCATTTTTCTTTAAAGTTTTGTTCTCACTGACTCAAATAAAACAAAAGTGCATTTTGTGCTCAGTGCTCACAACATTACATTACATTACATGTCATTTAGCAGACGCTTTTATCCAAAGCGACTTACAAAAGTGCATTTAAACATTTGGGTACAAATAAGAGCTAGAAGTAAGTAAGAGCTTCAAGTAGAAAGTTCACAACTGTATTCAACTTTGCTACACTGTTACTACACTGTTACTACACTATTACTACACTGTTACTACACTGTTATAACATTACAGAAAACACTTGAATTATGTGCTAAGGCTAATGAATCAAATCGTCATCACTAATGTTAACGTTTATCGATATGAGTAAGTAGTAAGTTAGCTCTCTGTTTACGCTAATGTTAGCAGCTAACTAGCCAGTTAGCTTCAGAGACGACGGTCCCTCTTCATCGTCGTTGTCAGCCACAACGTGCTTCCTTTTCAGGTGCTCGTGCATCGCACTTGTGCTGCCGTGAAAGGCCACTTCTGTCTTACAGATATTGCATTGCACACTGTTTTCTTTTGTTTTTTTAAAATGCTTCCACACTTTTGAGCTCCGTTGCCGCCGGGTAGCCATAATACCAGAGCGTAGGGGTGGGCGGTACACCGGTGTCATAGTCATCACCGGTGTGACATTGCGCCACGACATGGATTATGCAAAGCCGTAAATACCGTAATAAATCAATTTTGCCCCTTGAACGGCTGCATTTACATCAATAATAGCATAATTCTAAATAATAGAAATGACATTTTCTTCAAACGTTCAGTTGTGGTCTGAATACCTGTCCTTTTATACTATATAGCTTGTTGCAAATAAAAAAGTAAAACATATTCGTATCAGCTTTGCAGCATGTAAAAAGAGAGTGGCCATTCAATTAGCGTAACAAGCACTTAACCTGGGTAATCAATAAAGAAACGACTGGTGAAACATCGTGAAGAAAGGTCGGGCCAGTAGCCTATATTGTCTGAAAAGACATGAGTGGAGGGTCGGAACCAGATGGAGAGACCGAGGCCGCTGGAGAGGAAACTCTCGTTCCAAAAAGAGGAGGCACCTCCGTTATTTGGAACTGGTTTGGTTTTAAATCATCCGACACGGAGCAAACCTTGGAAACAGCAAGAGGTGGAAACACAAGCAACCTGTTTCATCATTTAAAAAACACACACGCCTGTGAATATGAAGAGGCAACCCGGGCAGCGCCAGCGGAGCGCGTCCCAGGACTACACAGCTTTCACTGCAGGCATCGTTTACTGCTGCTACACATTACGACAAGAGTACTAAGAAATGGGAAGATATTACCAGGGCAATTGCACCATATATCGCAAAGGACATGGTGCCCATTCAAACCATAGAGAGAGATGGCTTCAGATATGTGGTTCACACTCTGGAGGCTACTCCTCCCAAAACGTAGCAAAAAAAAAAAGATGAAAAATACTGTGATATTAATTTTAGGTCATATCGCCCACCCCTACCAGAGAGCATAGATGACCACTACTGCGCATGTGTGTCAAGGACAGACAGGCAGTTTTGAGAGAGAAAACAACGTTTAAACAAAAAAAAAACAACAACAACACGGTGACTATTTTAATAGTCGACATAATCGCGACTAGTCGGCAGCCCTATCACACACAATACAATACTTGCTTAGCTCATAATTACTTTTCATGCTCTTTTAAAGACTAGTTTAAGAGCAAAGAGGCTTCGTTCTGAGTGACAGTACGATGTTCCAATGTGATTTACAGTGATGCACAAAGATACAAGCATAACATCAGAAACCATTATTTAACTGATGTCATTACCAAGTCCTCTGCTGATCGTTTAAATGTGAACATGTTCTGGTGTCTTTGCTCTTCTATGACAGTAAACTCAATATCTTAAGTCATTGTTTGGAGGTTTGGGAAACAGTGACCAACATCTTATACACACTACAAAAGTGACTGGAAAACAATTCTTAAATCTACAGTATATGATGTCAATAACATAAAAGGCGTGGAAGGCATATGCTCATATTCATTTATATTAATAGAATGCAAACTGAGACACTTAAGCAGTCTCATTTCCACGTAGCCAAGCCGTGAAGCCTTGGAGAGTTACTTAAAGTTCAAGAATAAAATGTACATGGTTCAGGATGTCTGTTATTTTCATTTGTTTCTAGTGTTGAACACAATTAACAGAGGAAAACCACAGAAAAGGAAACTTTCTCTGTGCTGCCAACGACAGTGAGGTTTAAAAAACCTCAATATATCTGCTCATTTATTATCATTATTATTATTATTATTATTAATAATAATAATAATAATAATAATAATAATGACAATAATAATAATAAAAAACTTAATATATATGCTCACTTATTATTATCATCAATCATCATCATCATTATTATTACTACTAACAATAATAATTAACCTTCATATATCTGCTCACTTATTATTATTACCATTATTATTATCAATGTTATTATTATTATTATTATTATTATTATTAATAACAATAATAATAATAAAATACCTTAATATATCTGCTCACTTATTATTATTACCATTATTATTATTATTATTAATAACAATAATAATAATAAAATACCTTAATATATCTGCTCACTTATGTGGATTCTCTCTTCAACGTTTATGAATCCATTATGAAAAGGCCATGATGGAAACAAATGAAGAAGAACTTGGTTGTTAAATGTACAGACACCCGACCTTTGCATCACTGTGTCATTACATTCAATACTGTCGATGACCCAACATACTGATACAGATACCAATATCACAAACTCCACTATCTGTCATTTTAAACTATCTATACAAACTGTTCATTTCAAGAAGAAGAAATAAAGTGCCCACAACATGACTCAGCTGAAATGCTGTTGCTGACTTTTATTGATATAGAAGGATAAATGTTGACTTACTGGGAAGAAGCAAGCTGAACAAAAGCCTCACCATTCTGTTCGCTGTGAGACCAAACTACACTATTTCAGCAAAACATGACACTCATCACAAACTCACAAACAAACTATTTACATTTGTCTTTCTTTCCGTGGTTTCCAGTGAAAGACGTTGTTCCATTTCTGTATTAATAATTAACGAATTAAATAAGCATCAATAACCCTAACCATATATCTATCTATCTATATATATATATATGTTAATATACATACACCTATTAAATGCTGTAAAATCTGCTTTCACCAAAGTGAAACTTGGCTGCATACAGTGCAGATCATGAACTGGATCCTCGTCATAAACATCATTACTTGGATGTGAGGATAAAGCAGCGTGTAGAGAAATCATGTCCAGTTAATCTCACCAAGGAGATCTGGAGTTTGTCACTTTGTAAAC
This sequence comes from Solea senegalensis, assembly GCF_019176455.1. Lineage (NCBI taxonomy): Eukaryota > Metazoa > Chordata > Actinopteri > Pleuronectiformes > Soleidae > Solea > Solea senegalensis. The sequence goes on from NW_025321552.1 coordinate 36,708, forward strand.
CACTTCCCCTTCACCAAAGTCCACAGTGAACATCAGTGATATTACATCACTCGTACTGCTGCCTCCACGTCCAAGTTCAAATGTCTTATTCTGTGATGGGCGTGTCCCAAACCAGCAGCTCCTGTACCCTTAAATCTGCCCTTTTCTCAAAGGAATTTGGTTCAGAAACATGAGAAGTTGGAAAAGGCCGTCCAAACAGTGAGATAAAGCTTCTAACATAATGACAGAATAGTACGCTCGCATAGATTTCATTGATTAGCATTCTTTAACGTGGATACAATCACTTTTTCACAGCAGAGCCAGTGTGGTCGTCTCCTGCTGGTTCCAGGGTCAGAGAGTAAGGTTAACTTTTCATGGTTTCATCTGTTTGCAGGATGTCAGAAGGTATTTCCAGGTGTCACAAGTCTTCCCACTGAGTCTGGTGTTTAGCTTCCGTCCCTGCAGGACATCAGCAGGTCTTTATGGTCGTGAACTGTGTTGCCAGGCCCAGACAAAGCTTCACCCTCTATCCTGAGCAACAGAAGACAACTTCCAAACTCATGGTGAGGATAAATGAGGCTGACGTAAAATCATGAAGTTTGAAGCTGTAGACAATGAATGAATGAATTAATGAATGAATGAGTGAGTGAGTGAGTGAGTGAGTGCACTGCAGCAGTGCAGATACCCACACCCCCCCACGCCCCTGTCTTATTATCAGTCCTATAGATGATCATTGAAGTCAGTGTTTGTGAGTCAGAGAAAGAAGAAAGAAACAAATAAACCATCGACTGCACCACACTAAAGACTAACAGAGACACACCTGTGTCTCCTGGAGACATGAGTAAGTGAGGACACAGCGTGAGGACAGTCCCTGCTGACACTAACCCAGTTTTGCTGCATTGAGTCGCAGCAGTGATGGGACAGACCATGTGACCAGACTGTGCTCACATCCAGAGGAACAAAGTCTATGTTCTCCAACATGAACAAGCACGCGATACACTGTAACTGTAACATATACGAGGAGGTCCAGGCCCGGGGGGGGGGAGGACCCGGGGAGGGCGGGGGAGGACCCGGGCACTGCGGCTGTCCTTGAAGAGCCAGGCCGGGCAGACAGAGTCTCCTCCCGGCCTCCTCACACTCACAACCTCGCTGCACTGCAGTGGAGCACATGTGAACAGAAACAGCGCAAGACCGCGCCAAAGTGCGTATGTGCGTCATATCGCAGAGCTGCGGAGAAAAGCGCAGCGCAGAGGCGTGTTTGCGTCTCTTTCTTACCTGATATCACGTCCTCTGGCGCCGCTTTTCTCTCGTTCATAGCGTCCCGCAGTTTCACCTCCTCCCGAGCCTTCTCCCCGATGCAGCCACACCAAGCAATGTTTCCCGCGGTACCGTCACAGCCCAAAACCCGGAGGAAACACAAGAACCGCACCGCCACCGGACTTCCCGCGCTGCTCAGTCACTGAGCCCGTTAACTTCACCGAGCCTCGCTTCCTGTTTCACCGGAGAGAGAGAGAGAGGGAGAGAGAGAGACAGCACGGGCGGACATGAGGGGGGTCTGGAGTGTTTTCGCGGGGTTGGGGCTGTTGGACCCCAGTCTGTCAGTCTGCCCCTCCCATCCTCCTCCCCCTCCCCCCTCTGCTGTGCGCGGGACATCCGGGAGAGATGCTGCTCTCCTCACAATGACATTACATGTTAGTGTCAACTTTAAAGGGATAGTTGCGTTTTATTTATACCATTGTCACATGTTCATTATTAGCTGACCATGTGACCTCAGAACTGACCATGTGACCTCAGCACAGCACCACACAGTTCTTTTGCTTTTCCATTAGATAGTACCTGGTACTTTTTTTAGTTCCTGCTCTGGCAAGGTTCCAAACAAGCTGAAGCGATGCTATGCATGACATCATCAGACTGCAGGCCTCTGATTGGTCTACATGTTCTTACTTTGTGAAGTTAACCACAATTTTAACTGTAAGAATTTGGGGCATTAAAAAAATAAAACTTTACATTATAGATAGATATATTTTGAAATGAATCATTCTATTTCATTTCATGTCCGCTCGGCCGTGGGAGGTCTTCAGGCGTAAGATTCTGCGCCCGAGAGTTTTCTTATCTTTTGCACTGTGAGGGTGTGTCTGTGGGCGTGTCTCACTTTTAAGACAGACGTGTTCGCCTGAAAATCTTCATGCCTTCATCACGGCTTCTTTTTTTAGGGTTATTAACCTTAAGTCTACCCCTCACATGTTATCAGTAGTACCTGCCTATGAGAACATTAACTTACACAGGGGCATGCTCAATTCAATCTTGTGATAGACTTTAATATTTGCATTTTTCATATGATACACAGCAACATGTTAAAGCACCTAGAGAGGATTTAAATCTCACGCATGCAAATGACTTTTTTATTACATGTTTTAGTGCTGCAGTACAAAAGGTAGTGTGGATAGAATTGACATTTTTACTTTCAGTAAAAGTTCACCAAAATCCTTTTTTACAGTGTGGAAAAGGAGCTAACTAAAGAAAACTAAAATCACTAATGGAAAAGAGTCTCAAGTCAAGCAGGGTAGAGACAGAACTGTAGAATGGAAAAGTGGCTGCTCAGTTTCCTAAAGTGTTAACATACTCCTCTAACTCAAAAAGAATCCTGAAAACATTATTCTTTCTCCTTCCTGCTTAAACCAAAGTTTGTTACTTTTTTTTTACTTTTTGAGTAAAAATATGGTTAAAATGTGTTATTTTATTTAAAGTGAACCCTGCAATCTGGAATTCATGGAGTGACACCCAACCATTCTTCATGCTGTTTGACCATCTGTGTCCTGCTGCTTGAATTGACAGCATGTAGATAATTGAATGAGTCGCTCGCAGACACGTGTGACTTTGCACATCCTGCTGGTGTGAGGTCTTCCTCTGCTGCAGTGGGACAATGCTGCTTCTGATTCTGCTTCTCTTTACATTACATTACATGTCATTTAGCAGACGCTTTTATCCAAAGCGACTTACAATAAGTGCATTTAAACATTTGGGTACAAATAAGAGCTAGAAGTAAGTAAGAGCTTCAAGTAAGCCAAACTATGAAGTGCTAGTCATAAGTGCGATGTAGTAATAAGATTATTTTGGTTTTTTTTTTGTCGTCGTCGTCTTAGTCGAGGTAGAGTCAGAAAGAAATGTGTTTTTAGTCGGTGGCGGAAGATGTGGAGGCTTTCCGCTGTCCGGATGTCGATGGGGAGATCGTTCCACCATTTGGGAGCGAGGACAGTGAACAGTCTTGAGTTCTGCGAATGCCTCTGCGATCCTCTCAGTGAGGGGGTAGCGAGCCGCTTTGCCGATGCAGAGCGGAGTGGGCGGGCTGGGGTGTAGGTTTTGATCATGTCCTGGATGTAGGCTGGACCGGATCCGTTTGTAGCATGGAACGCAAGCACTAGAGTCTTGAAGCGGATGCGAGCAGCTACAGGAAGCCAGTGAAGGGAGCGGAGGAGCGGTGTAGTGTGGGAGAATTTTGGTAAGTTGAAGACCAGTCGAGCTGCTGCATTCTGGATGAGTTGCAGAGGTCGTATGGCACACGCAGGGAGACCAGCCAGGAGGGAGTTGCAGTAATCCAAGCGTGAGATGACAAGAGCCTGGACCAGAACCTGTGCCGCCTTCTGGGTTAGAAGAGGCCGTATCCTTCTGATGTTGTGCAACATGTATCTGCAAGATGGAGCTGTTGCAGCAATGTTGGCAGTGAGGGAGAGATGGTCATCAAGTGTCACACCCAGGTTCCTTGCGGTATGAGAAGGAGTTACCACAGAGTTGTCGAGGGTGATGGTTAGATCTCTGGTGGGAGAGCCCTTTCCTGGGATAAAAAGGAACTGGGAAAAGAGAGAATGAGTTGGGTGTCATCGGCATCACTGTGATAGGAAAAACCATGAGAGAGAATAACAGAACCAAGAGAGTTGTATAGTGTATAGAGAGAAGAGGAGAGGGCCCAAGACAGAACCCTGAGGGACCCCAGTAGCTAGAGGACAGGGTTCCGACACGGATCCTCTCCAGGTTACTCTGTAAGTTCGGTTTTGAAGATAGGACGAGAGTAGGGTAAGTGCACAGCCTGAGACACCTAGTTCTTGGGAGGACATAAGGATCTGGTGCTTAACTGTGTCAAATGCTGCAGAAAGATCCAAGAGGATGAGCACAGAGGAGAGAGAGGCAGCCCTGGCAGTGTGGAGTTGCTCAGTGACAGCAAGAAGTGCAGTTTCGGTCGAGTGACCTGCTTTAAAACCAGACCGAAGAGGATCAAGAAGGTTGTTCCGGTGAAGGTAGGAGGAGAGTTGATTAAAGATAGCACGCTCCAGAGTTTTGGAGAGAAAAGGAAGAAGAGAGACAGGTCTGTAGTTATTTACTTCTCTGACACTGATACATGTTGATTGACAGAAAATGTTCACAGTAAAGAAAAATATCAATTGTACATTTCACACGTTGGACTTCTGGACCTATACTGTATGAAGTCATCATCCTCCGGTGTTAAGTTGGTCTGGGTCTGCTGTTCTACACCTGTTCTAGTCACAAACCTTACTAATCTGTGCTTCTGCACCTTCTGACTGTCAGGAAAGTTGACAATGTTTGCAGGACTGTTTTTGTCATACCCGATAAAAACAAATTTTTCAGATCTTGGATCTAGTTTTCTCTTGTCTTGTTTATAAACAAAACACTGTGAACCAAATTGTTGCATTCTAGACAAGTTGGGCCGTCTCCCTGTCAAAGCTTGGACTGGTGTCTGCCCCGTGCGTTTATTAAAGCATCGGTTCCTCACTATACTGGCAGTCTGGACTGCATAAGTCCACAACTGTTATGGCAAACTACTTTCTATTAACATACATCTTGCCATGTCAAAAAGTGTGCGCCGATTGCGCTCAGCAGTTCCGTTTTGGTGTGGGGAGTGAGGTGCTGATGTTTCATGACGGATCCCATTTTTCAGGAGTAAGGTCTGGTAACCTTTTCCTGTAAATTCGGTAGTGTTGTCAGATCAAAAGCATTTAATCTTGCCATATGGGGCGGGATCAGCAAGAAACCTTTCTGTTGCTAGTACTGTATCAATCTGTGTGAACTTGCTCTAGGGAGATTTTAGCTCTCACATCCGGATCTCGGTTTCTGGTTTGAAAAAACTTCCCCTGAGTGCACACATCACAATATGGAGGTTAGTTTGTTGAACCCTTCATTTTCATACAATCAACGACATGTTGTAACCTCTGAATGTCATCATAGTTATAGTGTCCCAGTACCTCATGCTATGTCTGTATATTTCCACCGGCTCTACTCGCCTCGCCACGGCACGGTTTAAGTAGCGTTTCCACTAGAATAGTAACCTGGTACCAGGTACTATTTTTAGTACCTGGTACTAAAAAGTAGTAGTTACACCATTGCTAGTAGCTGCTTTCACAGAAAAACATGTCTTTAGGGTAGGATGGGATGTACAATGCCCATCTCAGACTTATCTTTAGGTGTCTCCCTCTGCCGTCGATCAGACAGACTTCTGCATCGCCTCTGCCACGCCCTTGCACCTTGTGCCATCAGCCAGCTCCACGGAGTGTGTCTCGGCCTGGAACTTTTCATCAAACTTCTTTAACTTTGTGAGGTCTGTGATGATATGCGAGGTTGCCCCGCAGTCAACCATCAGGCCCTTCTCGTTGACATCTGCTGCCCCCTCGCTCACCTAGAAGGTGTACTCCATGTCCTGGTCATATCTTTCCCCGGAGACCTTTCGCACGTCGTCTCGGGTTCTGCGCTGTTTCTGCCTGCAGGTCGAGTCCCGGTGTGTCATGCTCCTGCAGTGACTACACCACAGTTTACGCTGACAAGCTCTGGCCAAGTGTCCCTTCTGACCACAGCACACCAACCCTAACCCTAACCAAGCACACCACATCCGCCGCTGAAATCCTCTCAGGTCCCCGGTCGCATATACTGGCTTCTCGCTCTTTTTGCTGCTGTTTTCACAGTTCATTACGTTATCATCTGTGGCAGCAGCAGTGCGCATCTTCTCCGTGTCCTCATAGCTCCGTTTAAACTCAGCAAAAGTTATGGTCTCATCGACCTTTCAGAACCATAGCAACTAACAGTCCATCACTCCGACATTTCTTAATGCTGTTATCGCAGTCTCTGCTCAGATCACATACTCAGTCACACTTTCACTCTGTGAAGTCAGTTCAGTATAGAGGCTTATGATACGTGGCTTTCCTTTACCTTGATAATAGTCTCTCAAAATCTTTAGAGCTTCTCTCCCGTCATCGGTTGCTGCCTCTCGCATCACCAGCGACAAACTCTCATCATCCAGGAACTGGATTAGCTCCGCGTAGACCTCAGCGTTCTTTCCCTCATCTGCCAGCAGCTCATCTGCGTCTTCCGTGGTGGGCTCTGTTAGAATTGTGTCCTTTAACCCTTCCAAACGAAGGTGGCCCAAGAATTCTTCCATAGCTCGTAGTTCTTTTCATCTCTGTCAAACAGGAGCCACGACCTGCGGCTTCCATAGCAGCTAGTCATATCTGCTGCTCGTCCATTCATGGTGATTACAGCATACTAATCATCACCGGTACACTGGTGGTAAACTGTTTCTGGGTTACTCTGGGCCTATAACCTGTTAGCAGAGCAAGGTCAAACAGTGGCGACACATTGTGAACCCAGATTGGCACCAAACTTTAACGAAGGGAAAAGAAAGAGACGCTCTTCTCCATTTTACTGCTCCACGCTCATGAACTGCCTGCAACCAGACGCAGCTGAGCGGGAGGGCTTTTATTGGACACACAGGTGGTTTGTCAGTTCTACAAATTAAGTTTACCCAACATCAATAAATAATAAATACAAATAAACAAACAGTTATCCACAGTCCTGTCTCCCAGATAATTGCTGAAAAGTTTGTGTAATTCAGTTCTTTATTGTCAGGGAGGGAATGTTGACGGAATGTGGAGCTGCATGGGGAATTAAACAGCAGCAGCTGGGATTGGCACATGCAAGCAGTTGTTAACAGAACAAGCATTTTCAGTACTGGATGATCACGTTCACAAGAGGCCAAAATAGTAATCTTGATCAAACTATAATATTGAAGTGTGACTGAGTTTATTTCAGCAGTAGAATCTTCTATCTCACGTCAAACTAAATCAATGTTCTTATCTTACAGGGAAACAGGATCTGGGATTGGATCCAGCCTTCAGCTGTGAGCTCTCTCTGCCCTCGTGTATGGTAGCAAATGAAACTGCATTGTACAGCAGGCACTGTGATGATAATGATGATGAAGGCAACCGCAAGTTTGTGATGTGAGAAACTAGCAGCTTCTATTTGAAATATACTGTGTTACACTGGGCTTGTAGATGCAGGTGTGATGCTGCAGTCACTTTACATTACATGTTAGCAGACGCTTTTATCCAAAGCGATTTACAATGGAATTGAGTACAATCAGCCAGGGATGGAGTTGAACTTGCGACCATTATGACCATGTCTTTCGCAGTTCTTACCCACTGAGCCACTCCCCCCGAAGTGTCATTGGCAGAGCCTGGTTTATCGTCTCTGTGTTCACATGTTGAGCTGTCTCACACTAAAACATTCTTTTGTCTTCGTCTTCCAGCAAAAATGTAGCGACTTCCAGAAATGAAACAGAACTCTTTCAGAGAGTTTCAGAAAGTATTGCTAAGAAAAGTGAAGTGTTTTGCTGAACCTTTTGTTGACAGTGTTTTGTCCAATAAATGAGGATGTGACTGCAGATTTCCGACTGTCTACACTAAAATGCTTTCAAAATAAAATATACCAATAGCATTTTTAACAGCAGGCATATCTGGAGCAGCATTTAAAAGCTTTTGTAAATAAAAAGTGAGTGTTAGTGAGTCAGTCTGAACCTCATAAATCCACATAAAAACAAACAAAAAAAACCCCCCAGAACCACGAGTAAGTTGTGAGTAATTTAACCTCTTGATGATCATAGAGGCACTAAAGCAGTTCCATCATGGTCCTCCACTGAAACTCAGCCAGAGCAGGCTGGCAGCAGCACAGACAGCTGATCCAATAAAATCAATGATGGTGAGATCAGGTTTACTGAGAGAAAGGCAGACAAGCAGTCAGGCAGGAAACAGACCATAAGTAACAACATAGAAGGTAGAGAAAGAGAAAGTGCATGATAAAGCACACGTCACAGTTAATAAGAAACACGGAAATAAAACATGGAAATATAAAAGTGCAACTAGATAGATAAAGAAAGTGCAGGAGTTATGGTTGCAGTAACAGTTTAAGAACACAGGCACAGTTCAGAGGATTCTCGCTGTGAGCAGAAAAGCAGAAAGCTCCCCCCTCAGTTTGGAGGGTTTTATTCAGGTGTGAATGTGTGAGTATTGGTTGTTCATTTCTCTATGATGGACTGTGATCTGTCCAGGCTGCACACAACCATCATTCATTCATATCCACAGACATGAAGAATCACCACATCACAGCTGCTCAATTCTGCCCCCTGTAGCTAAACCTGGAGCTCATGTCAATGATATGACCTTGTATTGATTTTAAGTTTATTTTATACTGGCATAGCTGCAATACTTAGTGTGCATCAATAGAGGGCACTATAAGTGTGCAAGTGGAAAGTGGAAGGGAGGTGCCCCCAACACACACACACACAAACTGAAGAAAATATTTCATTAAATATCTTTTTTGTTTTTATTCCATCAAGAAGTTACAAAATGTTTTCATTTTGTAAAGCAGCCTCAACAAAGTGAAACATGTCCTCTGACATAAATGGATGTGTTGTATGTACAGTTGGGAAAATGAAATCTAAATGTGCAGCTGCATGTAAACACAACACTACAGCGAGTGAGTGAGTGAGTGAGTGATTGAGTGAGAGTTAGTCATACTCAGAGTTAGACACACTCAGAGCTAGTCACACTCAGAGTTAGTCACACTCAGAGATAGTCACACTCAGAGTTAGTCACACTGAGTTAGTCACATTCAGAGTTAGTCACTCAGAGCTACTCAGAGTTAGTCATACTCAGAGATAGTCACACTCGGAGTTAGTCACACTGAGTTAGTCACACTCAGAGCAAGTCACACTGAGAGCAAGTCACACTGAGAGTTAGTCCCACTCAGAGTTGGGCTCATACTCAGAGTTAGTCATACCAGAGATAGTCACCCTCAGAGTTAGTCAGCACTGGAGTTAGTCACACTGAGAGTTAGTCATACTCAGAGATAGTCACTCTCAGAGATAGTCACTCTCAGAGTTAGTCACACTGAGAGTTAGTCACACTCAGAGTTAGTCACACTCAGAGCAAGTCACACTGAGAGCTAGTCACACTCAGAGTTAGTCATACTCAGAGATAGTCACCCTCAGAGTTAGTCACACTGAGTTAGTCACACTGAGAGTTATTCATACTCAGAGATAGTCAGAGATAGTCACTCTCAGAGAGAGTTAGTCACACTCAGAGTTAGTCACACTCAGAGCAAGTCACACTGAGCTAGTCACACTCAGAGTTAGTCATACTCAGAGATAGTCACACACAGAGTTAGTCATACTCAGATAGTCATTAGTCACACTGAGTTAGTCATACTCACACCCTCAGAGTTAGTCATACTCAGAGATAGTCACACTCAGAGTTATAGAGTTAGTCATACTCAGAGATAGTCACCCTCAGAGTTAGTCACTTAGTCACTCTCAGTTAGTCACAATCAGAGTTATTCACACTCAGAGTTAGTCAGACTCAGAGTTAGTCAAACTCAGAGTTAGTCATACTCAGAGTTAGTCACACTCAGAGTTAGTCATACTCAGAGTTAGTCACACTGAGAGTTAGTCACACTCAGAGTTAGTCACACTCAGAGTTAGTCACACTCAGAGTTAGTCAAACTCAGAGTTAGTCACACTGAGTTAGTCACACTGAGGAGTTAGTCACACTGAGAGTTAGTCATACTCAGAGTTAGTCACACTGAGAGTTAGCCATACTCAGAGTTAGTCACACTGAGAGTTAGTCATACTCAGAGTTAGTCACACTGATAGTTAGTTAAACTCAGAGTTAGTCACACTCAGAGTTACTTAAATTCAGAGTTAGTCATACTCAGAGTTAGTCACACTGATAGTTAGTCATACTCAGAGTTAGTCACACTCAGAGTTAGTCATACTCAGAGTTAGTCACACCGAGTCAGTCAACAGTCAGACCCTCAGCCAGCAGCAGTAGTCATCACTTAGCAGCAGCAGCAGTCAGACCCTCAGCAGCAGCAGCAGCAGCAGCATCACCAGCAGCAGCAGTCAGACCCTCAGCAGCAGCAGCAGCAGCAGCAGCATCAGCAGCAGCAGTCAGACACTTAGCAGCAGCAGCAGCAGTCAAACCCTCAGCATCATCAGCAGCAGTAGTCATCACGCAGCAGCAGCAGCAGTCAGACCCTCAGCATCAGCAGCAGCAGCAGTAGCCAAGCAGCAGTCAGACACTTAGCAGCAGCAGTCAGACCCTCAGCATCAGCAAGCAGCAGCAGTCAGACTCTCAGCATCATCAGCAGCAGCAGCGGTAGTCTTAGCGGCAGCAGTCAGACGCAGCAGCAGCAGTCAGACACTTAGCAGCAGCAGCAGTCAGACTCTCAGCATCAGCAGCAGCAGCAGCAGCATACAGACTTTTCGTCCCATTCAAATAACACCTGGTGAAGTTTGAAAACATGACGATTTTAATTAGGTGCAATTAGAGATGTAAGCATGCAGAGAGATGGATTCACTCCCTTCTCTTTACTCTCAGGGAGACACAGGGAGAGAAAGGACATGTGCTAATTAGGCCAGAGGCCACTTTTATTCATGTAACCTGTGGAGACCTCATGCAAGCTGTTTAATGTCACTGCTCGGACGATCACAATGACTGTGTTTGAATGAGCGCTGCATGTTGACATCAACACACACCATTCATTCACAGCTGTGAGCCATGAAACACACACACACACACACACACTAACTACAGGTGACCAGCACACAACCAGCAGGAGGAGGAGGAGGAGGAGGAAGAGCAGCAATAATTGAACATATAAATGTGTGTAAAACACAGTAAAGGAACTCATGAATGTAACTTTACGATTACAATAACATTTATATTTTCTGTTACTTCAGAGAACAATAAGAGAGAATTCATTTTGTTTTCTGACAGTTCCAAAACTTTCTAGGAAAAAAAAAACAAAATAAAAGCACACAACTAAAAATACAGGTCATGTTATTTGTCTGTAGTTTGTAATCTGACTGTAATTTCTTGTTTTAATATTAATGCTATTTGCAGTCATTTTATTTTTATAGATACATTATTATTAGGGATATATCCAAGATATTTTCAAAAAAAATCTTTCTAATCCAGAAATTTATCACATGAAACATGAAAAATATGTTTTTTTTATGTATCTTGTTTTACATGTAAAGTCATTGTTGTTTGTCATTGTAGGCTTTTACTAAAGTTAAAGTTTGGCTGGACCTGGTTCTTCAGGTCGATCCCAGTCCTGCTGCTCTGGAAGACCAGGCCTGAACCAGCACCAGTTTCAGACTGGACTTGTGATTTGTGCCCAGTGAGGACAGAGCTTTTTGATGAGAGGCAACAATGTGTGGTCGCCTCTCTCTCTCTCTGTGTGTGTGTGTGTCTGATACTATTTATTTCATTATATGGAAATGAAGCATCCATGTGGATGAGCTCAGTCAGTGGTCTGTGTCTCTGTGGCTCCTGATCCTGTGTGGTCTGAACTGAAGACTTTTAACATCAGTAAAGCCTTAACTCTACCTGTTATGTTGCGTAACAGTAAACACTAAAGATAAAATGTATTTGTAAATATAATATAATATAATATGATATGATATAATATGATATAATATAATATAATATAATATAATATAATATAATATAATATAATATAATATGATATAATATGATATAATATAATATAATATAATATATAATATAATATAATATGATATGATATAATATGATATAATATAATATAATATAATATAATATAATATAATATAATATAATATGATATGATATAATATGATATAATATAATATAATATAATATATAATATAATATAATATGATATGATATAATATGATATAATAATATATAATATAATATAATATAATATAATATAATATGATATGATATAATATGATATAATATAATATAATATAATATAATATAATATATAATATAATATAATATAATATAATATAAAATAATATATAATATAATATAATATAATATAATATAATATAATATATAATATAATTGCTGTGTTTAGCTTTAATTTTACATTATTTTCTGAGTGACTGAATGTTGTGAAGAAATCATGTTTCATCACATAATGAAACACACACACGCACTTACGTGGTCACGGTCTGTCCTCACACCGTCTCACCGCAATATTATATTCAATATATCCAAATTACACGTGGATATAGATTCACCATATAGACCGAACAATTGAGCTTTTATTTTTTAAATTGTTCTTAAAATGTTCTATTTTTCTAAAATGACTGTACTCGGTGTCTTTGTATGTGTGTGTACGCGCGTTCTTGCTCTCTCAAGGGATTTGAAAGTATTGTTGTTGTTTGGTCACATCACAATGTTTTATATATATATATTTACACATTGTTATAATATAAAAACTTATCATATATGAATAAATGTGCCGCATTTTCTCGATTCCGATTAAATAGGTCTCGTATTTGTTTCTGCTTGTATAATATTATTCTTATTATTGATAAAAATGATAATGATAATAATAATAATAATAATAATAATAATAATAATAACAATAATAATAATAGTACCAATACTATTGTTATTATTATTATTATTATTGTTATTATTATTATTGTTATTATATTCGAATTCACCGTGACAATAAAACCGCGGAGCGTTGAATGAAAGCAGATGAAAACGACTTGTTGTTCTTGAAGAGTTCACTGTTGTCTCGTGTGTTTCTCACACTGAGTTTTATCGTTCGTTTATTTCACAGAGATAATACACGCGCGGGTTTAGGCCGCACTGTGTGTGTGTGTGTGTGTGTGTGTGTGTGTGACTGCGCGAGGGTGAGAGGATGAGCCGCTAAGTGTTTGTGGACGCTATGAACTCTATGAAATAGACAATTAGAAAATAACGGTGATTATTTTTTTAATATATTTTTTACCTCTCCAAAGTTTTAATTGTATCGAAATTCAAATACAAATTCAGAAAACTCAGTAACTTTGTAACGTTGTATCACCACAGTAACGTTGTATCACCACAGTAACGTAACGTCCATGTGGAGACACTGTCGATGTGTGCTTGTTTTTTTATGACAGCCAAAGAATAATATGGAAAATCTGTGTATTACATTTCAACGGAAATTCAATTGAGCGTCTTTGAAATAGCGGCAGCAGAAAATAAATAAAATGTTTTGTTATCATTATTCGTATTATTAACAATAATAATAATGATATAATAATAATAATAATAATAATAATAGCAATACATTTGACTTTTAAATGTTGTGTCCACATTTACAGCAGGACGGTAAGTGATGTCTCATATTTACTGTAAAGACATTTACAAAAGCAACAATGAATTCTCAATGTGACTGAAAAGTCGAGCGCGCGATGTCTCTCTGATTTCCGAGCCTCCCGCCGTCACTTGAACGACTCGTTTCCATGGCAACATACACACACACACACACACACACACACACACACACACAAAGCTAGGAGCGAGTCTCGTTTGTGCAGGTTCATATTTAAAGGAGGCAGGAATGAGACATTAAAACATCGAAAAAGAAGAAGTTTGTGGATCAAAGTCATGAAAGAGCCACACTTTGAAGAAGCTGCTTTAAGGTGAAGATAAAGGTAATAAACAACAACAAGCAGAAAACAGCAACAAGAATGTCTTCTCGCGAGTTTCTGAGACGTCTCTCTGAAGAGGAGCGAGAGTTGTATGAAAAAAAAGTAGCAGCTGCAGAGTTTTACCGACGCAACAGAATCCCGGAGGAGATCGAGAAAGTTCTGAATCAGCTGTTCCTGCTGCAGCCCGCGGACATTCATGGATACATGGTAAGAACACGTCCTCATCCTCCTCTTACTGCTGCTACTGCTGCTGATGTTACTGCTGCTACTGCTGCTGATGTTACTGCTGCTACTGCTGCTGATGTTACTGCTGCTGCTGCCGCTGATGTTACTACTGCTGCTGCTACCGCTCGTCGATGTTACCAAGGAGGAGTGATGAATGCTACCGTTGATGTTACCGCCGCTAATGCCGATGTCACCGCCGCTGATGATGCCACGCCGCCGATTACCGCCGCCGCCGATTACCACCGCTGCCGCCGTTACCACCGCCGCCGCCACCGCTGCTGCCGTTGATGTTACTGCCGCTACCGTTGCTGATGTCGTTGCCGATGTTACCGCCGCTACCGCCGCTGATGCCACTGCCGCCGTTGCCGTACGATGTTACCACTGCTGCTCGCCGCCGATGCCACCACCGCCGCCGCTACTTACCGCTGCCGCTGCCGATGTTACCGCCGCCAATGCTGCTGGTTCCTGACCGCTGCCGCCGTATTACCGCCGCTACGTTACTGCCGCCGCTGTTACTACCGCCGCCGCCGATGTTACTGCTGCCGCTTCGCTGCTGCTGATGTTACTGCTACTGCTGTTGGAATTGTACACCTCAGCAGGTGGCTGTTATTGGAGTCGTTTCCTTGGTTACAGTCAATACAATACTTTGGTCTTTTTGGTAGTGACTTCCAGTTGGTACTCACTAGAGGAGCTCTCTGTAGAGTCCAGCAGTTCCTGGAGTCCTTCTGGTGAGGTAGCTATCAGCGCTATGTCATTGGCAAAGCGGAGGTTGTTTAAAATCCTGCTGCTTACATGGACACCAATCATGGGCTGATTCCCTCATTACTGCAGAATGACGTTGACAACAAGCAGCCTTGTCTGTTAGGTCATCTTCACTGTCACTGCTGCTTGCTGGTCTCTGTACAGATTCCTTAACAACTTGACCAAACGCCCTGAGATTCCTTTTGTTTCCATCACCTTCCATAACTGAGTTAACATGTGTCTCTGAGGTGTACTGCAGGTATAAATCAAGTAAAAGGCTGGAAAAACTTTTATGTGGCAACCTCCAAAGAATGTGAATGTGGGAGTCTTTGAGTCCTTCATTGATTGTTTTTTGTTTGTTTGTTTTTTTTGGCACTTTAGGCAAATTACTTTGCAAACCTCTCTGCTCCACCAAGGATCAACAGGCTGAAGGGCTGGGAGGTTTATGATACAAGAGGACAACTGTCCGTTGAGGTGGAGGTCTTCTGCATCATCCAAAACAAAGAACAGGTAAACATCCATGTGCCATGTTTTGCCTTCCACTGCAGTCTCCACCGCACCCTCTCCCACTGCTTACAGGAAGTCCAATCCTGGCTCTCCTCTAACTTCCTTAAATATAAAAACAATCAAACTCAGGTCCTACTCATTGGTACAAATCCACACTTGTGTGCTTTCCTTCACTGCCCACATCAGTAACATCTCGGTCTGTAATATCAGTCGTCTCCGCCCCTCAGTCACACACACAGCACCGCCATCCTCGTCCATCCCGCCTTGATTACTGCAACTCTCTCCTCTTTGGTCTCCAAGTGGTCCAAAACTCCTCCATAGAGCACATCACCCCCGTCGCAAACTGAATCTAATATAAGATCCTTCTCACCCTCAAAACTCTCCACAATCTTTCCCCCTCTGACCTTTCTGACCTCCTTCATCCTCACACTCCCTAAACTCCATAAAAATGTATCTTTTAGCGAAAAAACCACATTCTTAAATGATGAAAATAGATTTAATGTGTTGAGTGAGGGCGATCAGTAAAGCCGAGTAACACTCAGTCAAAACTCAAGCCTGACTCAGGGCTTTACCATTCCAAAGCAAACCATGATGGAAACACAACGGGAGTCAGGAGCACAACACTGTCAGATCTCTACCAGCACGTTTAGTTTCCTCTGAGTTTAAGCTTTGATCAGGGAACAAAGGCTCTTTGATTTACATTGTTAGTGTAATGATAAGAATGAACAGGTGAATGCTCATCATTGATGTCGTGCTCCTCCCTCTCAGAGCATGTGCTCAGCTTCTGTCTCGAGCTGCTTTGGGCTCAAGGAGACTTCAGAGGACTGGAGAGCAAAGGCTGACCACGTGATGACTGCTGTTCAGTGGATCAAGGAACCTCTGAACTGCATGCTGAAGGACCAGAACCCCTGTGACCAATCACAAGTGGACCAGACACTCAGGTACTGCTCAAAAGCTTCTCGACAGCGATGCATTTTTTGGAGGTTGTGCAATGAAAAAGATCCTGATTGAATTACAAACCCTAACTGGGTCATTTTCAGGGGATTGGTTTGTTGATCGGGATCTGGAGGCTCTCCTCGGAGACTTAAAGTATATACTTTATTCTGCTTTTGTGAATCTTCTGTAACTGCACAGCAATTTCATCAAAGCACGCTACCAGGAGGAGGAGGACAGACAGAAGAAGAAGAAGGAGGAGGAGGAGGAGGAGGAGAAGGAGGAGTGTGGTTCAGCCAGCAGCTCAGAGGTGCTGTTTCCGCCTTCACCACCTGCTGCACCAGCTAAAGACAAAAAGAGTGCTGACAAGGGTACGATGCACTGTTTGCTTTTAATATCATTTCTCCAGGTGACATGGTTGTGCGCTGGTGTGCGCTGGTTTGCACTGGTGGCTCACAGCACAAAGGTTCCCAGTTCAAACCTTTGTTTAACCCAGAGCTTTGTGACGTGTGTGTGTGTGTGTGTTTTCTCTCAGAACTCATTTAGGTTAGAGGAAGTGGAAACTCTAAAGTGACAGTGATGATGAGTGTTGTGTCTGTAGATCAGTGACATTGTTCAGGAAGTACCTGAGATCCAGCTCTGACACAAACATGGCAGTATTATTATTTTTAGATACATCCACATTACACCAATTTCATTTCAATATATGCGTCAATCCTGCTCCAGATGTGGTTGCCATCCACATTATTATTGCTGTGTTTTATTTTTGAAAGCCCTGGGTGAAAGTTTGGATAATCAGCAGGAAAATAAGAGAATAACAACCATGATTTTCCAATGATTTATAAAGGATCAACTCTAGAAGGTGAAAATATCTTTACAGATGATTAATCTTTATCATTCTAAAGGACCGACCTCTGTCACTGATGTTGTTTCAGGTAAAAAGAATAGCGTTGTAGAGAAGCCGTTGCCTCCAGCTGAACCACCGGAGCCAGTTCTTCCTGGGAGTTTGGCCATCGGGTCACTTTCTCTGGCTGTTGCTAAAACTGGGGCCAAATTAAAAGACGTCCCTCTCTACAGATATATAGCAGCTCTGAGGGAGCCAGAGGTTAGATCACACACATTCACACATTCATGCCAACACTACACACACACTGACAGTAACATAAAACCGGCTTCAGTCTCCAGCTCAGTTTCACATCCCCACCTGCTTGGTGACTCTGCTGAGCTGTGGGAAGACGTCTCCTGGAAAACTGAGTTTAATGGAGGAAGTCATCCTGATTCCAAAAGTGGGACAACGAGTCAAACAGGTATGAATATTTATTTATAGTCATTAACATCACTGACAAACAGATTCTCAGAAAGAGAATCCAGCTGTGGGAGGGGCCGTGGAGGTCAGGTGCAGGGTCGAAGGTGAGGACCATGACAGTCCGACCCTTGGCTGCAGAAGGTGGGCTCTAGGGGTGTGGAATGTCACCTCTCTGGTGGGTAAGGAGCCTGAGCTTGTGCACGAGGTTCTGACTAGATATAGTCGGGCTCGCCTCGACACACAGCTTGGGCTTTGGCTTTTGGAACCAGGAGTTGCCCTTGGAGAGAGGCGCAGAGTGGGTGTGGGCAAACTCATTGCCCTCTGGCTCAGGGCCTGTACATTGGGGTTCACCCCGGTAGATGAGAGGGTAGCCTCCCTCTGTGTTTGGGTGGGGGGGATGGGTGCTCACTGTTGTTTGTGCCTATGCACCGAACAGCTGAGTACCCACCCTTTTTGGAGTCCCTGGAGGGGGTAATAGAAAGTGCTCCTGCTGGGGATTCCCTTGTTCTGCTGGGGTACTTCAATGCCCTGGGTAAACACTCAGGTACGAAGCATGCTGCGTGCTCGCTCCACTGCATTTAAATCAGGCAGCGAAGCTGAGTACAAAACTGCCAAGTACAGACTGAGACACGCCATCACAGCGGCAAAGAGGCAGTACAGAGAGAAGCTGGACAGCTTCTATTCCACTGCTGACTCTGGGCGGATGTGGAGGGGCCTGCAGCACATCACAGACCACAAGACCACCACCAGCACCATCAGTTCCACAGACAACCTGCCAGACGACCTCAACACTTTCTACACCCGCTTTGAGGCTACAACAAACAACACAGGGACACACACACACACCTGGACCACTGGACCCCCCTCACCACCACCAACAGTCTCTTCAGGTCAGGTCCACAAAGTCCTGAAGAAAATCAACCCCCACAAGGCAGCAGGACCAGACAACATCCCTGGCCGTGCACTCAGAGCATGTGCTAACGAGCTGGCTGATGTCTTCACATCCATATTCAACCTCTCCCTAAACCAGAGCATCGTTCCCTCCTGCTTCAAAACAACAACCATCGTCCCCCTCCCCAAGAAGAGCCCACCCACTTGCCTGAATGACTACAGACCAGTAGCACTCACTCCTATCATAATGAAGTGTTTCGAGAGAGTGGTGCTGGCGCACATTCAGAGCAGCATCCCGGATTCACTGGACCCCCTGCAGTACGCCTACCGACCCAACAGGTCCACCACCGACGCTATCACAGCTGTCCTCCACCACTCCCTGTCCCACCTGGAAAACAAGGAGTCCTACATCAGGATACTCTTTGTAGACTACAGCTCCGCCTTCAACACGGTCATCCCCTACAAACTCACCCACAAGCTGTCCACCCTTGGCATTCACCCCACCCTCTGCGACTGGCTCCTTGACTTCCTGACTGGCAGACCCCAGACTGTCAGGATTGGCAAGGCGTCAGCCAGCATCATCACAAACATTGGCACTCCACAAGGATGTGTCCTCAGCCCCATCCTCTACACCCTGTTCACACATGACTGTGTCGCCTCCCATAAAGACAACATCATCCTGAAGTTTGCTGACGACACTGCAGTGATAGGATGCATCACTGCGGCGGACGAAGCGGCCTACAGGACGGAGGTGGACAGTCTGGTTTCTTGGTGCGAGGACAACAACCTCACCCTAAACACAGACAAGACGAAGGAGATGATAGTGGACATGAGGAAGGAGAGGAGACCTCACCAACCACTGTTTATCCGGGATCTTGAAGTGGAGCGGGTGAGCAGCTTTAAGTACCTCGGGGTCCACATCACTGAGGACTTCACATGGACCACCAACACAACACAGCTGCTCAAGAAAGCACAGCAACGGCTGTATTTTCTGAGGAGGCTGAGGAAGTTTGGCATGTCGACAAAGATCCTCAGCAACTTCTACAGCTGTGTCGTGGAGAGCAGTCTGACCAACTGCATCAGCGCGTGGTACGGCAGCACTACAGCCATGGACCGCAAACGCCTGCAGAGAGTGGTAAAGACAGCTGAGAGGATCACCAGGTCCCCACTGCCCTCACTGCACAGCATCTACCACCGCAGAGTCCACAGGAGAGCTGCCACCATCATCAAAGACAGCACCCACCCACAACATGGACTGTTTACACTCCTGCCCTCAGGACGGAGGTACAGGAGTGCCAAATGCAGGACAACCCGTCTAAAGAACTCTTTTTACCCCACTGCCATCAGAATCCTCAACAGCTGAACAGGACTACAATAATCCTGTCACCTGGTTACACTGTCACTTTAATCTGTTACCGTCACTTTAAAACCTGAAACATGTCACTTTAAATCTGTTAAACTGCACAACCAGTATTCACTTTATGTACAGTTCTTATTTCTTGTTTATATGCATATGTTTACACTTATTTTATGCATATATGTTATGTTAGTTTTTTTTGTAATATTCTCATTCCTTGCATATATGCATATGTTTACACTTATTTTATGCATATATGTTATTTTAGTTTCTTGTAATATTTATATTTTTCTTATGTATATTTATACTTTTCTACTTTATGCTGGTGTTTTTTGAGTGGACAGCAAAGTAAGAATTTCATTGTACAGGGAAACGTGTTTCTTTACTGTGCATATGACAATAAACACTTTGAATCTTGAATCTTGAATGCTTATGTGGGCAATGACAGTGAGACACCGGTTCTGTTCATATTGGACAGAATTTATAGACACAGTCAGGGCATTGAGGGAGTCCAGTTTGGTGGGCTCAGGATTGGGTCTCTGCTTTTTGCAGATGATGTGGCCCTGTTTGCTTCATTGGGCCGTGATCTTCAACTCTCACTGGAGCGGTTTGCTCAGTCAGCACCTCCAAATCAGAGACCGTGGTCCGCAACCGGAAAAGGGTGGAGTGCCCTCTTTGGGTCGGGGGTGAGGTCCTGCCCCATGTGGAGGAGATAAAGTATCTCCGGGGGCCTGTTCACGAGCGGGAGATCGACAGACGGATTGGTGCGGCATCTGCAGTAATGTGGGCTCAGCATCGGTCTGTCTTGGTGAAGAATTTACCGGTCGACCTACGTTCCTATCCTCACCTATGGTCACGAGCTGTGGTTAGTGACTGAAAGAACGAGATCGTGGATACAAGCGGCCAAAATGGGTTTCCTCCGCAGGGTGTCTGGGCTCTCCCTTAGAGACAGGGTGAGAAGCTCGGTCAACCGGGAGAGGCTCAGAGTAGAGCTGCTCCTCCACATCGAGAGGAGCCAGATGAGGTGGCTCGGGCACCTGGTTAGGGCGCCTCCTGGACGCCTCCCTGGTGAGGTGTTCCGGGCGGTTAATCATACTGTAATTGTGACATGATCAGTGTTTACTGATGAGCCTTTAAAGTATGAAAGTGACTCTATGTAGATCAACAAGTGAAGACATGTTTGAGTTTTCCTTCACTTATCTGTAGTAATAAGTTGATGTCTGTGCTCATATGTCACATCTCACAGATGTTCAGATCAGTCTTTGATCCATTTCTGAAACGTCGGCCGCTGACAGTGATTTGAATAAAGTCGATTGCCTCCTTTGTTGTTGCTATAATGTGATCGCTAAGGCAACTGCGTTTGTCTGTTCTCACTTTTCTCCGGAGCTTTCATGAAACATGCTGACCTGTAAACTTCTCCCACAGATCATCACAATGACCTCTGAGTTGCAGAAGGAGATGATGAGAATAATGAACACTTCAACTAAAGCCGGGGTGAGGGACGTCGCTGTTTATTCACTGTCGCAGAGAAGGAATAAAGAGTTCATGCAAGAATTATGGCAGATCAGAAAAAAACAAAATGAATGGTGGAGGCAGGACTGAAAGCTTTTCTGAAAGATTAAATATACAAAGAAGGTTATTATGTCTCTGTGATCTCTCATGTTGAAATTAACTCAGGTATTTAGGCGTGGAAAAGCTTTACCTTCACACAGATTTGTCTCTGCCATTGTTCCATGACCTCATCACACAAACACAATCACACACAAATCCTTTAATAACCTTGAAATTCCATCTAATGTCGTGCACATGTAGTTTTTGTTGTTGTACTTGTTACAGTGTGATGTCTGTTGTTCTCAAGGCCGCTCACGTTGCTCTGCATGAGAGTGGAGCACCGGCTGTGAGCTTCGAGAGACCCGAGCAGCCTCTGGAGCTCATCGCTGAAGCCTGTGCTAACCTTGGACTGGAGCTGGGTAAAGACTTCCATTTAGCAGTGAACTGTGCTGCTCGTCAACTCGTGGACTATGTACGTGGTAGTCAGCCGAACACTGCTACAGTACAGAGAGGAAGGAAACTACATTTGCTTTTCTTGTCTTCCTCTTCAGTCTAAAGGGAAGTATGAAGTGTCAGCAGGAGTTTTAAAGTCTCCAGATGAATTAGTGGACATGTACCATGTGCTCATCAGCAAAAACCCAGCTGTGGTGGCTTTAATCGACCCCATCAGGAAAGAGGTGAGTTTGCAACGTCAACGTTTGGTCAAAATAGATGGGATTGTGTATATATACATATATATGTATGTATGTATGTGTATATGCATACATATATACATACATGTATGTATTTATACATATACATGTATATGTATAAATGTGTTATCAGACATCAACAAACAAGCCAAGATCCCCTGAGATGACCAATGAATAGGCTTCCATGCTTGTGCCCTCCACAATTATTCATTTTTATGTTTATATACTTTATTTATATACTGAATGACCTCTGTGTTCACACCCACACTGGACTCACAAACTCACACACACAGACATTGATGCGTTGACACATTGCCGTTTCTATTATTGCTCTAAAGAAACCAAAACAAACCTTTGAGATTCTCTGATCATTCCCAGAGCTCTGCACAGACTCAAAAGACGCAGCGCGATGTGTACATTCCAGCATGAAAAGTCACTGAACACACTTAAAAAGTGAAGGGAGGTCAGAGCTGCAATTCTGAAATATTATAAGTTATAATAGTTATTTCAATATAACTTTCCAAGCAACAGTGTGACTGTCGGCCAATCACATCAATATGCAAACCAGTCAAATGAGACTAAACCACAGACTTAGACTTTTGATTTTATCCTCAGGACAAAGATCAGTGGGAGAAGCTGAGAAACGTCATAGGAAACACGTGTTCACTGCTCTGCGACACCACGTACGAGTCAAAGGCTCCGCCCCCTCCTGGAGTCACAGGGCACATATTAAAACACGTCCACGACATAACAGTCAGCGACTTGGTCCGCATCACTTCAGAGCGCCGAGGTAACACGTGACAGAATCGCAGTCAATCATAGAAGATGTTTGAAAATCATTACACTCTGTGTGTGTGTGTTTGTCTGTGTGTGTGTGTTTGTGTGTGCGTGTGTCTGTGTGTGTTTGTGTCTGTTTGTGTGTGTGTCTGTGTGTGTGTCTGTTTGTGTGTGTGTGTGTCTGTGTGTGTGTTGTGTGTCTGTGTGTGTCTGTGTGTGTGTGTGTCTTTTGTGTGTGTGTGTGCGTGTGTGTGTGTGTGTGTGTGTGTGTGTGTGTGTGTGCCTGTGTGTGCCTGTGTGTCTGTTTGTGTTTGTGTGTGCGTGTGTGTGTCTGTGCGTGTGTCTGTGTCTGTTTTTGTGTGTGTGTGTGTGTGTGTGTGTGTGTTGACCTGCAGGTTCAGTGTTGATGGGACCAGCTGTGAGCCCTGCAGCAGCAGCAGCAGCAGCAGCAGCAGCAGCAGTGACTCTCTGGCCGACATAGTAAGTGTGTGTGTGTGTGTGTGTTTCATGAACTGATCAGAGGTCAGCTCTCTCATGACTCATGTTGCAGTGTTACAGTAGAACGCTTCTTAAAGTCTGCTAATATTGACACGTGTATGAAGAACAGAAGCTCTCTCTCTTTGTTAAATGGTTCCAAAAGTAACAGAACACAGATCTTCTCCTTATTTGTTGTTAGTGGCAGATTCTGGATCTGTGTTCCTTTTGTAGTCAGGAAAGTAGATCATTTCCATTTTCTAATGAAAGTGTAGGGTGTGGACGTCTGTACTGACCTGTGATCAAAGACCAGGTTCACAGTGTGAACATCAGTGTAGGAGATATTTTTGTACTTTAGGTTCACTGTTGTCTTTGTACTGATGGAACAATTACTGCATTTCATTGTCTGTCTGTCTGTCTGTCTGCCTGCCTGCCTGCCTGCCTGCAGGCTGTGGGTTTGGGGCTGGACTATGTCAAACTGGGAGGTCTGAGTGGCGCTGAGAGGATGACTAAATACAACCGGCTCATTTCTATAGAAGAGGAACTGGCCCAACAAGGAATCCTGGGTGGGTTGTTTTTTTTTTACATTCCTCCTCCTCCTCCTCTTCATCGTCTTCTTTTTTTCTTTAAACTGGACAGAAAAAAGCAGACAAAGAGCGACAGAGAGAAAGAAATGGAACCAAACATGAAGCATCTGTGTGTGAGTGTGTGTTGAACACAGATTATACACAGAAACAAATACTTTCCCATCCATCATGAGGGACACTGGACAGTTATGTGTGTATGTGTGTTTGTGTATTCAGCAGCAGCAGCAGCAGCAGTGATGCGGTGATGTGTTCCAGCTTTTGTCCATTCACTTCCATTCATTTCATTATTTTCTCTTGTTACAGTCTCCAAACAGAAGCACTCCCCTCCACTGCTGCTTGAAAAACTAAAAAAGCAGCAGCAGCAGCAGCCTACAGAGCAGCAGCAGCAGCAGCCTACAGAGCAGCAACCCATAGAGACGCAGCAGCAGCAGCAGAGAAAGCAGTGACGAGGCCTGAGAGGAAAACACAGCCTCTCTCCAGCTTGTCTTTCCACTCTTGTTAATTCTATTCAAAGGTCCAGGACATTTAACATTTAAGAAGCTGAAATTAGAATACTTTGTATAAGTGTATAATTGCTTTAAATCACAAGTGTCAAACATATGGACCATGGACCACTTAATATCATGTTATTATAAAACTCATGTAATACTACAATTATACTACATTATTTTTGCTAGCAATACTTTTAGAATAATAATTATTAGAGGAAAACAAGCACTTTTGCATCTATTGGACGATTCTGAAAGTATTCACACACACTCACATTTCTAAAGGTGTGTGTGTGTGTGTGTGTGTGTGTGTGCGCGCGCGCGCTCTAACATTAGAACATTAACCCACAACAGGCCTTTGATGATGTCATACGGATCATTTTTAAAGATTTTGGGTCTAGCTATAAAATCAATTAACATTACTTCCTTTATATGAAGTCAAGTGTCCCACATTCACATGTAATATCATTTGTGTCCACAGAATAGAAGTGCAGACATTTTACTTTCAGTGCGAGAGAGAGAGAGAGAGAGAGAGAGAGACGACAACCTCTAATCAATGAAACACACAGACACACACTGAGGCTCCTGCAGGGTAATTACCGTGTTTGGGGAAAATAAATGAAATGGGTCAAATTAAGTGTTTCCCAGACACACTTAAAGAACCTCCCTAATTGCTGGTCCTGAAGGGACAAAAAAAAGACAAAAACAGCCAAACATGATGACAGAGAATGTGCTGACAAAAGGACGTGCTTTTGTGTAATTGCATGTTTTTGCTTGGACCTGTGGCAGCAACACAATCTGTCAATCAACGTCAGCGAGTGGGACAGACGTACGTATGTCCTGAGCTCACTCACAATGTCTGTCTGTCTGTGTTTCCACACTTGCCAATATGACCAGCAGAGGCCAACAGAGGCCTGCTGTCAGTTGTCTCTGACCGCCTTAGACACTAAGGGCTTTTGGGTTTAATGGTGTTTGTTGAAACCGGGTTGGTTTATTGTATGCGGTGCTCACTGGGAGGTGAAAATTCGGCCTATTCCTGTCCAGCGGGGCATAAGACAGGGCTGTCCACTCTCAGTTATTGAGTCCTTGCTGTGCCATGGTCTCCTTGTCCTCTCTGCTGATGCTGATGACGGCAGTATTTTTGTGACAAGCCAGAGGGACGTTGAGCTTCTGCAGGATTCTCGGTCCCTGTATAGAGAAGCCTCGTCAGCACATGTGAACTAGTCCAAGAGTGAAGCACTGCTTCTAGGTCAGTGGATCTAGATCAGGCAGCGCCCAGTCTGCCTGGAGGACTTGAGTGAAGAAAAGAGGGGCTGAGAGTTCTGGGAGTGTTTTTGGGAAGTGAGGGGTTTCAGTCTAAGAACTGGCACGGGGTCCTGGATAAAGTATGTGCTCAGTTGTCTAAATGGAAATGGTTGCTACCCCAACTGTCACATAGGAGAAGAGTTCTGGTTGCTAATAACTTGGTTGCCTTGATGACTCCACAGAGAGGCCTGGCAGAGAACATCCAAAGAGTTTCTGAGGTCAGGGTTAGGGGTTAGAGGTCAGTAGTGCTCTGGCTGCCTGTGGTTGAAGGAGGGCAGCGACTTGTTGATATCCAGGCAAAGATTCCCTCCTTCAGACTGAGAGCTGCACAAAGGCCCACGCTGGTGAGACACTGCCCAAGTGCTGCTGAGGAGAGTGGGAGGTTGGGATATGACAAGCAGCTTTTCTTCCTACAACCAGAGAGTGTGGACTTTTCCAGTCTTACACTGTGCAGTACAGCTCAGTACTGCAGGCATGGTCCATTCTACAGACCAAGAGGAACATCAGTGAGTCTCCGGGTATGTGGTTACTTCATCCAGACCAAATCTCTCCAGTCTGCCAGTCTGAGAGCCAACCTCAGAGTGGCTGGTTGCACCTGATCAGGATGAATCTGTGGAGAATCTGTGGAGACCCTGTGGAGACCCTGAGACAGACCAGCAACATCACTCAGAGAGTGGTGGAGGAAGTCTGTGAAGAGACAAAGACTTCTGTGACCAATGGACTGAGGGCACCGAGTACAGATTTCCCTCCCTGTCAATCACCCCAGCTGTGGGGGAGTGGCAGGGGGGAGGAGGTCAGCTGCTGTCCTTCACAACTCCTCACCTGGAGTTACCTACATTTCATGCTGAAGGGAAGAAAGACATCTAGCAGGTCTGTGCGAAGGTTCTGAACATGAACTCTTTGGCAGGGTTAAAGGAGACGAGGTGGACAGAGTTCTTCGGCCCGGACTCTGGGGTCCGTGGACAACTGAGCAGACCTCCAGTGGAGGATTGTGCAGGGTGCAATAGAGCACATCTGAATCCAGGGCTGGGGGAGGAGTGTGGGTTCTGTTCCACATTTACTGATTGATGGGTTGAAGATGTGGTTCCATGGACTTGGGGAAGTTTTTTCACATTCATTGTTTGTGGTTGGACATAAATACTGTCCACAGCCAAGATGGCTGACGAGGAAGAACTGGTTAATGCCGGACTGAGAGTGGAACACGCTTATTATTTAATGACCATGATGTTGAGATCTGTCGTGCGTGGGCATTGGACAGGGTTTTATGTCATTTGTTTTTGATTTTGACATTTTTGGTTTTTCCTTGAAATTATCCAATAAAACTGACTCCATTCTCAACACAATATTTACATCTATAATTGTGACACGGGACAAGATCTGCTCTTAGATGTCTGATATCATTATATCATGATAAACCTTTTCCTGTTACATTGATATTTATCATATTTATTATTGAATACATTTGTGAGATACACTAAATATTCAAATTGATACAGTGAAATATCTCAATTATTTCTAACCAAGTATATGCATTTGTTTAACAAATCATTTTTAACTGATGTTACAAATAAACATTAAATCTTGCTGTGGATTAGCATAAAATAATCAACTGTCCACTAGATGGCACCAAAGTGCTCACTCTCACTGGAGCTGTTGCGTGAGTATATCGCAATATATGATTTTGCAAATTTCCAGTATTTTGCAGTCATAACATCTGATCGTTTCCATCCCTACATTATATATAAGAAATTAGATTTAATAAACTTAACACATCTTTAATTTTAAGCATAATTATTTGTGTTATTGCAGAATTTGACCATGTTTATAGTCAATTTCATTGTTTCTAACTGTTTTATTTTACAGTGTAGTTACAGAGAATGAATCCAGAGAAACTTTCTCCTTTATCTGGGTATAAAAACTCAAATATTCAGATATTATTATATTGTACAGCCATACAGAAATATTGCACTTTATGTCGCTATCAAATGATACAAAAAGATAACGTGATACGTTTCTCCTGCAACTGTCCACAAGAGACTGGTTTTAATCTCCTCACAGAGCACTTCCTGTTCCTGCTGCTGTGACTTAAATCTGCTGTTAAATCAGGTTAAGAGTGTTTGAAGAGCACTGCTGATGAAACTGCTCTGTTTCTCTGTTCAAGCTGGAAATTGCACCTCTGTGTTTAATGAAGCCTAACACTTTAATTAAGGGCAGCGGACAATGAGTGACGGACGTTGGCCACAGTTCACGGCTCTCGTGTTACACTTGCTCGCTCTCCACCAAGTGTCTGGGAAAAGTGCACAGGTGCCAGGAGGCGGGGCCGAAAGGACCCCCCCCCTCCCCCACTGTGACTCCACCTGAGGAGGATCTGCTGACAAAGAATGAGAAGTGAGAACATCAATCCTAGTTTTATTTATTCAGAATTTCACAAAAACACACTGAATACAATCTAATATGCTGGAACACATGTTCATCACTGGCTATTAGATTAGATTGTTGGACCTTTCACTTTCCTGACTGAAACACACTGGAATCACTTCCTGCACCAAAGTCACTATCACTGTTTTAAGCTGGTGTGGACAAAAGGGGCTGCTGCTCCTCTGCTGCCTCGTGTGGTGAGTCTGTGTCACTGCTGTAATATTTCAAATACAGACATCACAAAATAACACCTATAAAGTTAGTGATGGAGGCAGCAGTGGATTAATAACCCCAGTGTGCCGTGGTGTCAAATCTCTGGTTCTATGTTTATATGACACGATGGTGGACGTTTTTCTTTTAATGTTCTGATGTATCTGTTGACTATGATCTGACATGTGACCACAAACTAACCAAGACGGGGGGGGCCTGAATATGAATGTGAGTATAAGTCCCACATGAACGAATAACATGATCAGGGTTCAAAGGTCATGACAGACTTTTCCAACATGAAACTGAAGTTTGTGAACCGCTGCTGCTCCTCTGCTGCCTCGTGTGGTCACTTTGTGTCACTGAGGTCAATCTGAACAAAGGCTTTCAAACACTGAAACGAGACATTTAGATTTTTTTGAAACATGGCTGTCCCCATTGGCAGCCATGTTTTTACTGAGGGTGAGCGCGCGCGCACGCACACACACGCACACACACACACACACACAGTTTTCTTACCCTTTTATTGTTTTACAATTTTAAAATCAAAGTTGCTGAAAATTGGTATCTTGTCTGGTGAACATAAAATGGCGGTGGTTACATGAGTGAGTGAGGGGAGAGGTGGAACCCAAATGTGGCCTGTAATTGCTCACTGGGTGGCTACAAGGTTACCACTCGTCTAGACACAGTCATTCTAAGAAATACTCAAGGCTGCAAAAAATCCAGCTTCATTGTTCACTCGCTGTGCAAAACAATAACGTGGGCTTTCCCTTTAGTATGAGAAAAAAGAGCTGAATGATCCCTGTGTTTTTTCATGTGTGCTCCTGCTAACCTCTGACCCTCCTCTCAACCTGCTTGTCCAACACTGACTCCTCATAATATGTTCTAAACTTATTGTGACAGCGACCTCAGCTCATGCTTATGCATGTTCACATGCTGCTGAATGGATACATTGTTCAAGTGTTAATATGTCTTGTTTCTTCAGACTTCAATCATCCAATAAACAACAGGAGTCAAAGGGAAATAAGCAGGTTTTACAACAGGAGTCCAGAGAAATGCCCTCGAGAGAGGGAGGAGCCAAAAGAAAAAGTTAAACAAAGTGCATCCTGTCTTTGTTGACCAGGACTTTTTGACCAGAAATAAACAAGACTTTACTTCATCTCTGGGTAGAACTTTGTTTCTCTGGTCACATGGTCATGTTGCACACTCCTGACAGACAGACAGACAGACAGACAGATGACATGATAAACATTGATTTTTGCCTTCAGACACATCCAGCCTGTGTTTTCAGGGTCCACCTCAGTCCGGTGGAGTGGAGACCTGCACACACACGCATGCACACACACACACACACACGCACACACACACACACACACACAAAGGCTGTGTTCAGAGCAGAGCAGCAGCACTGTCCTGACATGTGACCCATCTGGATAGGTTGCTGTGGTGATGACTGTTGTTCTTGAAGCTTACTGTCGTGGGTCAGCTCTCCAACGCTCCTCGTCGCCGCAGCAGAATCTTCTGCAGCTCGTCATCACTGTTGGTGGATGGAGGCGCGGCCTTTGGTTGAGGGGACGATCTGTTGAAATGGTCCTAAGCACACAGACAGACAGACAGACAGACAGGCAGACAGAGGCCAAAAAACAGAACGCTTTAGTTATTAAATGTTGTGTTTGAATGATTTAGGAAAAGAAAAACAAAATCTAAAGCTTGTATATATTCTTCTGTCACATGCAATTAGTCTGCTGTTATTAAAAATCACAGTTTTCACTAATGGACTGTATATTTAATTACTTTGAAGCCATTATCGTCTTACTGTTATTTTCAACTCTGCAATTTTATAATTATGAAATAATGATTCAAATAAATGGATGTGGAGAGAGAACAACATGCTAAATAGTGCAGATGGATTATTGTTAGTAAGCAGATGATCCATGTTTATGACAGACATCAATCATCATGTACACGCTGGACATGACTGACACATCAGTGACAGACATCAAAGACTTTGATTTATGCTGTTGTAGAGTCTATAGCAGCTGTTATTGCCATTTCAGAGTCTACAGCAGCTGTTGTAGAGTCTACAGCAGCTGTTATTGCCACTTCAGTCTACAGCAGCTGTTGTAGAGTCTACAGCAGCTGTTATTGCCACTTCAGTCTACAGCAGCTGTTGTAGAGTCTACAGCAGCTGTTGTAGAGTCTACAGCAGCTGTTGTAGAGTCTACAGCAGCTGTTATTGCCATTTCAGAGTCTACAGCAGCTGTTATTGCCATTTCAGAGTCTACAGCAGCTGTTTTAGAGTCTACAGCAGCCGTTAATATGGCGTTTTGTACTCTAACTCTAACTAGCAATCATCTGGTCCAACTGTGTGGCAGCCATTAGCATTTGCCCTCCCTCTCGTCCTTGTTATCTGACTGTAGTTTATATGTCATGTCGCACCTTTTTCTTTTTCTACAGCTGATCCAGTGATATTTAGTGATACAATGCTGACGCTCATATATCTGCTCCTCTCTCCTTGAA
The DNA here is from genome assembly GCF_019176455.1 of Solea senegalensis. Taxonomy (NCBI): domain Eukaryota; kingdom Metazoa; phylum Chordata; class Actinopteri; order Pleuronectiformes; family Soleidae; genus Solea; species Solea senegalensis. The sequence continues at coordinate 67,491 of NW_025321552.1, forward strand.
CACTAATGTCATTTCCATGACGTGAATCTTCCTCACACTCTAGTACAGGAGAGTTGTGCTCAGCCTTCACACTCAAGTGGTCTGAATGATCTAATACCACTTCACCTTGAAAACAGAGACTAATTCTTTTGATTCTGTTGGACTTCAGCTAAGAAAAGGACCCGGCCCGGCTCCTTACAGTCATCTTCTGCTCTCCTCTTCTGTTAGCGCCCCCACTGGCCTTCTTATGTAAATGCTAATAGAAAGACTTCCATTAATGACAGCTTGCTGGTAAAACCATTTAGCTGTGAAGCCGAGACACAACCTGTAAGCACCTTCATCTATACCTGACTCAGTCATACACAACACAACTGCAGAGAAGCACAAACGAAACACACTTACCACCTCTAATCATTTCAGTGTGTGTGTGTGTGTGCACGAGAAGAGCAAATCACCATCATTCATCATTAAAGCCACAGGAAAATCACATTAGTTGTGCTTCTGTTAAAAAATTGATTTAAGGCCTGAAAGATTTATTTGATGGTGATAGTTAGTTAAGTAGTAACTATTTAACTAATAAAATAACATCAATTGTTCATCAATTGTATTTTACTGAGATGATGAAAATGACGTCATGTTTTGAATCTGTTTAAAAAATACAACATGATGATGTCATCAGAACAGAAAACATGATGTGCTTGTGCAGATTGGATGCAACGGTGCCCACGTTCATTTGTTAAATTATTATTATGTTCTCAATCCTTTCACATGGTTCACATAAGTTCACTTCCTACCTCAAAAAAACGCCACCCTATACATTAAAGACGTGATGATTCCACCTCTCTCTCTCTCTCTCTCTCTCTCTCTGTGTCGCCGCCGTCGTCTTCCTCCTCCTCTTGTGTTGGGAGTTAGTTTGGTCAGTTCACTTTGTAAAAACTTATTCAAATAGGTTTGTGCCCAGCACATGAGTCCGGGTTTTTTTGTCTGTTGAAATGATTTGTTTTTACAGAAAAGGTTTCAACTAAAAAGAAAAAGATTGTGCAGGAACGGCTCTGTGTGGATTAGGCCTTAGCCTTTGTTGTTTTACAGTAATTATGCTTATTAGCTCTTTTAACAAATAGCATTCATCATTCACTGTAAAGTGACTTCAGTTAATACCCAAATAAAATAAGTGAATTCCTACTCAATTTTCTATGCTTTAGTTTGAATGAACGTAATTCATTAATATATCAACATTTCTTTTTTCAGTGTTTTTCAGTGTTTGTGTTTCATGGTATATAAAATGAGATTATGAAAATACTGTTGCATGATGCCCAAAATCTCCTGACTTGTGTAAATACAGTGGCGTGTGTGGAAATGTGATTGTTGGGTCATTACCATGATTCCTTTAAGTTCCTGAATGGCAGAATTAGACGGCAGCCTCTGCATCGGACAAAAGGGAAATAAGAGGAGAGAGAAAGGTTTGGTAAATAAAGAGCAGCCTGAGCCATTATACTTATTTTGCCTCAATCAGCAAAGACGCTGCTGTATGCAGGCACGGTGACGTTTGCTTTCTACAAGACGCAAAAATGTGTCAACACACACAATCACTCAGAGTCACGTCAATTTTCCCATCCTCATTATTTCTAATTACCTTGCAGAGCAGGTCCTAATGCTATCTAATTTGAGGTGGAGGAGCACGCACACTGAAAGATGTCTTGGCTGTATGTCATGTGTGTGCTCTTAGGTAATCCCACACACTGATGGATTTACAGGCACTGCACATTAGCTGCTCAACAGTGTGAAAAAACCCACTCATTCAGGCCTCACACAAGTGTAATTTAGGTTGGTGATTTTTTAGAGAGAAAACACATTTTCTTTAATGTCTGTCTGGGTTCAGGTCTTAATGTCTCCTCCCCGTCTCTGCAGTTTGTCTTGTACATTTAAATGCTGGTGCTCGGATTTCTAAAAGCTTCTTCCTGGCTTTGGGATCAACAGTCTTGTGACTTTCAGACAGTGCAGCATGTGCATGATGTTGTCTCTTCAAGAAAATCATTTTTATCAGAATTAAAGACAAGAAAGATTCAAGTTGGTCACAGGAAGATAAATATAAGAATCAAAGGAGGAAAATGAAATGATTTTCCTCAGATACACTGAGCTCAATTCACAGCTAACTAGCGTAGCGCCACTGTTCCTCAATGAAACACACATTACAGGGACACACAGCACAATTGTGGTTAGTGCTGTTGACTTGCTTCTGGAACATGGACTGTGCATGTTCGTAATTCAGTGGCTTATCTTATCTTATCTTATCCTGTGTCTCTCCTGCTTCAATACTGTGGTCTCACAAATATTTGACTCAATTCTTTATTATGAATGAGAATCTGTGTCACCTGTTTCCTGGGTCTGCTGGCTGAGCGGCTGCTGACCGGGCGAAGCTGAACACCTTTCTTGATCCGCTGCATCATTTCATCCACCGCCTGCTGTCTGACGTTCACTTCTGGTTCTGAGACACACACGTACAAACACACACACGCATGCACGCACGCACGCACGCACACACACACACACACACACACACACACACACACACACAGATGTATTGGTGTTCCTGAATGGACTCTGTGTACTGAGTGGCTCCTCTGACATGAACTGCCTCAGTGGGGAAACGTCGCCAAGAAGCAAAATGAGTTGAAATGGTTTTGAGAGGTAATGTGTAATTCATTAGCTTTGCAATTGAAATAGAACTCATTTGCACGTCAATGCTTAAAAATGACACGAGCCTTGGGCCAATAAACCAGGGTTTAGGTTGGAGAAACTCCAGCTTTTCCCTACGAATTATGCCGCAAGTGCAGGCTGAACGATGGATCTGGCTGTAGTGGTGGGACAGTGGTAATTCTGCGGTATTCAAAGTACACCTGTAGAGTTCAGAGCCTCGGTGGTGTATTAGCTTCCGTTGGAATGACGATGGACTCGTACAAAACACAAACGCTATTCACCAGATTTTCATATGAGGAAAAGAATTTGTCAAGTTTGCACAAGAGGAGAAGAAAAAAAAGTCTAATTATGCAGTCTACAGGTCAAGAAATGTGAATATTTAATTTTCCAACACAGTCCATTCAGAACACACAGTCAAACTATTCTTGATCAAATGTCTTTAAAATGTCACACAAAAAGAATTAGTGTGAGAGTAATGGCGAAATATTTTCCTAAAAGTGCTCGAAAGAGAAGAAGATACCATTTACATAGTGCCTAATTCAGGCCTCGCCTCACATATTCATAAAGCATTTATCAAAATGAGGCTGTTCAGTCAACACTGATGACCTATCTGCTCTGACAAGTCAAGGCTCCTTCCTTTTGTTTGCAGTAGTTGAAGAATTTGTCATGGTGACCTAATAGGCCAGTGATGGAAATTTGGAGTCTGAATTTCTCAGGCACCACTTGCTATAGCGTTTGTCCTTCCATGCAGATGTAATTTGCAAAGGAGGAGGTGAAAGGAATGAATTGTAAAAGAAAAAGAGAAAAGAAACACAGGAGCCACAGGAGTCTTAAGGAGAATAAAATACCAAATGAACATACATGGCAGGGAGGAAGAAAAGATACAGCTAAATACTAAATATTTCATTACATAAGTTATTTCAGTTTAAACACTAATATTTTGTTATGATGATAATAATAATAATAATAATGATAATGATAATAATAATAATAATAATAATAATAATAATAATAATAATGATGCTTTACCACTGAACCACAGTCATGTGTGAGGCCCCACATCATTAAAATGAAAGTTACACATGTAACCACGGTTCTATGAATCCTGAATGATTGAAGCACTGGATATTTCACGTGCATGTGAAGGTGGAGTACCTAGAACCAACACACATGGACCGGAGAGAAGGCTTACCTAGTTACATGTAGTGACCTTACTGACCGCCAGAGGCAGTGCTTTAAGCACGCGATGACTACTACCAGCAAAGTCACGAGGGATCCCAAGTATACAGCTTACTGTGTGGAGGTTGAGCAGGAGGGCCACAGCCAGCAGATCTGCAGAAGGTGCTTTGCTTTGCCCATGAGGCTGCACCAGATGTCCTCCAGTGGTACTACCCACGATGTGGAGTTGTCCCTGGTAGAATGACCAGTGACCCCTGATGGTAAACATTCACTATCGGTGTCAATAATCCAATGACCATGACTAGGACCGCCGTCACACACAAACAGCTGCTCAGATTCCCACGTGGGAGCTCTGGCATCAGGCGGTTTTCATTGAGATGCATAGCTCCAGGACACTGATGTGCTCCTGTGCTTCCAGAACAGACCATTGATCACACACTGTCCTGTTCTGCCACAGTATTCCCCACCCAGATGTGCAAGAGTCTGTTGTGACAGTTTCAAGGCGGGATGGGATGTAGCCCTGTTGGTCTTTTTTTGTGACCAGACAGAAAGTTGAGTAGAATGCTGCAGCAGGTGATCAAGTGACCTAGTTTACTTCCGCCGGCAATGCAGCATCATTGAGGCTGGAGATGGAAATGACCTATTCTGCCCATGCAGCTGTGTCAAGAGCAGATCATTGACACAACAACCTCTTTGTCCTGTTCAGGGAGTGGAAGAGGACTTGGCCCAACATCCTGGCCCAACTCTCACAATGTCACTCAGCTGTTCTTAGACAAGGATCAACTCAGAGGAAGAAAGTAGCTTATATTCTTGATGCAGAGTCATCTGTTGGTGCTGGTGGGTTAGTGACATGACAAAGGATGAGGACTGGGGTGTGGTTCATCAGGTGGTCGTGTCACAAAGACTCATAACAGAATCCTTAGACAGGACTCAGATCCGATGTGGTGCAGCACTGTCGCACTTGTGTGTCAACCCTCTGCTCCTCTCAGCCTCATTCCAGTAGTAGGGGAACCAAAGCTCTGTTTTTACTAACCATAATGTGTTTCCACCAGGTTCCCAGAAGAAGTCCCACTGCCAAAAATCACAGGTCCAGTAATCACTGGTTAAGTGTTTCTCTCTGTTTGGTGGGTCTGACCGAGGCACTGATTCACATCCAAAGGGTTGGCCCTGAAATCATCCTGAAGTGGGCTCTAGAACTATTTCATCAGACCCTAAAATCCATGTTGTGCAGACAAATAAAAGCTTTGATTCACTAAAGGACTGGGATGATGGTGTTCCCTTGGTTCTGTTGGGTTACTGACTTCAGTCATCTCACATGACATAGTCCTGGAGATCATGAAAAAAGAGATAAAGTATGTGATGCAGTATGGATGTGCAGTACCTGGTAGTCCAGGGGAGCCCAAGATTTTTTACTGACTTTGGTAAAATAAACACGGTCCCAGATGCATGTCATTACCTCTTATTGATGACTGTATTGATGGAATTGGTCAGCTCCTGAGGTATGTGGTGGGAGGAAGGATGTAAGCCAGACCAGGGTACCAGGGGACCTCTACATCCACACCACAGACCAGAACAGATGTCACAAACACGAGGGAAGTGGCAGGTGCCACCCTGTGCACCCTGTCGACACCTCCACCCTGTCTCCATCCCTATCCCTTCACAGTCGCAACCTTGGAGTCATCTTTGACAATAACCTCTCCTTTGAACACCACATAAAACAAATCATCAAAACTGCCTTTTTTCACCTCAAAAACATCGCAGACTCCACCATCACTCTGTTTCTCCGCTGCAGAAACCCTCATTCACCCCTTCATCACCTCCAAAATCGACTACTGCAACAGCATCCTGTACGGCTTACCATCCTTTTTAACTACCTTAAATAAACTCCAGTACTTCCAGAACTCTGCTGCCCATCTGCTCACCCACACCCACGACCACATCACCCCCGTCCTCCAGAACCTCCACTGGCTCCCGGTCCCACAACGCATTCAATTCAAAATCCTCCTCCTCACTCACAAAGCACTCCATAACCAGGTCCCTTCCTACCTCACTGACCTGCTCCACCGCCACAACCCATCCCGCAGCCTCCGCTCATCCGATGCTAACCTACTGACTCCACCTCCCAGGACCAAGCACCAAACCTGGGGCGACGGAGCCTTCTCCGTTGCCACCCCTTCCCTCTGGAACTCACTCCCCAAACAGATCCGAGACTGCACCGACCTTCCAATGTTCAAGTCACTGACAAAAACTCACCTTTTTAAAATTGCTTATAATGTTTAGCTCAGTCCATTGTGTCTTTTTTTTCTTTGTGATTTTTTACCATTTGATGTTGTTTTAGCTGCTTTATGTACTGTAAAGTGTTTTTAAGTATTTAGAAAAGCCCTCGAAAATAAAATGTATCATTATTATTATTATTTTGTGTTGATTAGTATGTAGTGAAGGCTAGGCTTTGTTTCCGTTGGCACCATAGCACGTCAGTCCTGCCCTCCCCCGCAGGCGTGTAATAAAACCTTCCTTTGTGAATCCGTTACTCATTCCAGCTCTTGATTTGTGTAAAAAGCACCTGAAGGGTTATAACAAGTATATAATACCTGCTGTCTTGGCAGAGTCCTGGACCAGCAGAGGGATGTCAGAGCTGAGGTCTTTCTTCTTTCTGATCAGTGACAACAGTGAGCTGTGGGAGAAGACACACAACAACGGCTTCTGCTTTCAGAGGGAACTACTACACATATGACATAACTCCTGTTATCCACTCACTAACACCGTGTTTCTGTAAAGACTTGAGGATCCTACCAAACATTTTTGTGTCTGCATATACACAAGAATATCATTGTGACCGACCACCAGTAAACCAGCAACAAAGAAACATCTCAGAGACTTTCGTTTTACAGAATATACAAGTTGAAATGTCAAAGAAGCCACTGCATGCTTCAAATCACAGTATTGTGATTAACTAAGTATTTGAATTTGAGTTGTTTGATCGCTGTGATTCCTAGTTAGGGTGTGGTGATACCACTGCTTTTGTTGTTGGCTGCACGTCACAGAGGAAACACATGGCTACTTAATATGCAGCTGCTTCTGTGCTCCTCACTGTGACTGCTGATTACTACTGTTACTGCTGCTTTTTACTGTTGAATGAAGATGGAAAAACACACTGCAGAAGAGTTCCAGAAGAGGAACTAAACCCCTAAACCACTTTTTATGTATATGGTTATCTAGTAATATAATTTAGTGATCCAGGTCCAAGTCTTGGTAGTTTTGCGTAAAGTATTTGAATTTCGTATTTTGTGTTAAAAATGGCTGTATGTACTTTCCCCACGGATATCGCAGCACAGTCGCACAATTCAGCAAGAGCGGGAGAGGAAGTAGGAATATAAAACATCTGGTTTACTTTTCAGAATAAAAGATCCCGTGTTGACACCACATCATACTTCACTTTACTACATCACAGAAAGAGTCCTCGCGAACTCAGCATGCTCCTGTTTATTCGCTCGGTACAAACACTGCTCTGTTTGGTGTGTTTACAACATTTACAGCAGATTTCCGTGTGAGAAGAACCCAAAAAAAAGACGAGTCTCTGACTCCAGCTGTGTGGAAGCGGGCGGACGGGAGACCACAGCAGTGAAGTGGAACTTGGCATAGCTGAGCTGGTCAGGTGTACTCTACCTTACCTTACCTTACCATCGCTTGTTAGCATTTCTTGACACTAAATCTAAGTAGAGCTGATGATGTTTTGAGCAAACAGAGTGTGATCAAACCTGAGCGGGTTGGAGGCCAGAGCAGGTGGAGGTGGTGGGGGGGGAGGAGGAGGAGGAGGAGGAGGAGGAGGAGCAGGAGCAGGGGGTGGGTTGGTAGCTGCTTGCAGCTTCTTCTGGAGCTCTTCAACTAGCCACGTCCAGTTGCAGTAAACACACAGAGCAGAAAACTATTTTAGTGGAGAATGAAGGAAACAGCTGATGTGCTTCTGTGCTGACAAAAGACAGGAGGAGAATCTCATGGTCACACTCTAATTCAAACGTGCTTCTATTTGTTTTGTGATGACATTCCCTCTATAGTACACAGTGTAACGCCCTGTACACCTCTAAATACATCGTCACCTGTAAAGCGCAGATCCTTGACCTCCACTTCAGTCTTGGTGCATTTGTCACTGTACTCCCTCCTCTCCTCCTCCACAAGCTCCAGTTTGCGCCTCAATGCTGTCAGCTCCCTCTGAGTGTCACAGCTCCTCAGCCTGTCCTCCATCTGCTTTATCTGAGGACACACCCACCACAGTAAATACACTGAACTTCCCCACCAGCTCTGTGGCAGCGAGGCTGATGATCAATGACGAGCACAGGGCGACTGTTTTAATTCTTCCTCAAACGAAGCGTAACACAAGAGATCGGTGATCCCACTCAGCTGTAATGGTTTTCCATCAAAGCCACACAGATACAGTGGTGGTGATGGTGACACTGCTGAGGTGCTGCTCTCATGGCCTGTGATCATCAGCACTCTACTCCAATCCAATCCAACTTTATTTGTTAAGCACTTTAGATAGAAGAGATAGAAACAAACCACAATGGACCAAAGTGCTGTACAGAATACATAAAAGGCATAATAAGTAAAAGGTTCAAAATTAAAATTTTAAATAAATTAGAATCATAAAAACACAATAAGAAATAGCAGCCATACAATAAAAAAAAACAATAAATTCTATTCAAATTAAAATAAGTAAAATAAATAAAAATCAACGTCTCATCAAGTGTCAAAGGTCAAAGAGAAAAGGTGGGTTTTAACAGACAAGGACTGACAAGGACGAGGCCTGTCTTATGTGCAGAGGCAGATCATTCCAAAGTTTTGGAGCTGCGACAGCGAAGGCACGATCCCCTCTGAGCTTCCGCTTGGTTTTAGGCACCCTCAGGAGCAGCTGATCAGCTGACTTGAGAGAGCGAGCGGGTGAGTATGGATGTAGAAGCTTGGAGAGGTAGGGCGGGGCAAGACCATTCAGGGATTTAAAAACAAATAAAATCATTTTAAAATCGATCCTGAAGTGTCTGGGCAGCCAGTGGAGTGAGGCTAAAATGGGGGAAATGTGCTCAAATTTACGTGTGCCAGTTAAAAGACGCGCGGCAGCGTTTTGTACCATCTGAAGAAGGGCAATGGAGGACGCACTATCCCCCACATAAAGTGAATTAAGAGTAATCCAGCCGAGTGGTGACAATGGCGTGAATTACCATTTCAAAATGTTGCCTCGAAAGAATTGGCTTCATTTTGGCCAGCTGCCTCAATTGAAAAAAGCTTGATTTCACAACAGACCTGATCTGGTTGTCAAGCTTCAGATCAGAGTCCATTTTAAGCCCCAGGGTTGTGGGTTCTAAAAGCGGTGCCAAGCAGCCCAGATCTACTTAGGGGGTCCCAGTGGTGCCACCAAACATCATCACTTCTGTCTTTTTGTCATTGAAATTGAAAAAGTTCAGAGCCATCCAGGCCTTTATGTCATCGTTCTTTTTAATAGGCACGTAGATTTGACTGTCATCTGCATAGCAATGGAGCGAGATGCCATACTTTCTCTATTGATTCATGTCATTTTGATGCAAATGAATTAGAGGAACTACAGGTGTCTGCCTACATATGTTTAACCCTAACCAGGGACAGCTTCTCTGTTGTATTTTAGGATCATGTGGAAATAGAAAACTAACATATGTAGGACTACAGAATAACAATGTAACAATTTACAATTGCATTGTTGACATGGACATAAAATGAACTGATCTGACTGTGGTGTGTGCACACATGCACATGTCTGCTCGTCCTCTCACTGTCCACTCTCTGTGTCATTGTCCTCTTTCTTCTGTTTAGAATGAAAATACAGCAGTAAATACAACAGAAACACGCCACGTTCATGTGGATCCAAACCAGGAAGACTGACTGCTTATATCAGCGCTAACTGGAATGAAGTGTGTTTCTGAATCAGCTGAATCAGATACATATTTTTACCGATTACTCGTGTCCATGTAAACACCAGTGCAGGGTTAGGGTTAGAAAAATGAAGTAGTAGACAGAAACATTAATGTGTACATTACAGGACTTTTTCCTGATGTTCCTGGCAAACATGCTTTTACTGAGCGAGTGCCTCCTCTGATGGGGGCCACAGGGGCCACTGAAGGTGCAGTCACCAGCCAGGTTTCCATTCAAATGTTCAAAGATTTGGTTCTGATCTATGTTTCCATCAACTGTTGGCGATGACACTGCATAATGATAAACATGGTGGAAACAAAGAGCATCATAGATGCTGATATTAGGTGATATTTCATCGCCGCTTCATTTGTTATTGTATACATTTTTGCTTCTGGCACAAAGTGGTTCCCTCATCAGTCTGTACATTCCTCAGTCACATGATTTCTAAACATACTCCAGGGTTAGATTCCACATTTTGTGTTGATGAATCACTGTTTACATGGACACAGGTGATCGGAGTAAAATGTCACTGTATGTAGTCCAATTTCATTGTGAATGAGAAGACTGGTACGTGCTGATCATCCTTCAGATCATTGTTGACAGAACAGTCCATCATGACTTCCTGGTTTGGTTCTATCACGTGTTTCTCTTTTGCTGTATTTTCATATTCCATAATAAGAAGAATGAACAGACATGAAAGTCAGAGACTCAGACAATGAGACAGAGAGTGGACAGTGAGGGGACGAGCAGACCGGTGCAGCGTGTGTTTACGTCAGAAACAACCTGTCCTCCAACTCAAACGCAACTGTGTGAAAACAACCCATATGTTTTTAGAGCACAAGTGTTAGTGAGCTGAGAAACAGCAAGTTACAGACTATGACATGACAACATGGGACCGTGTGTAAAACACTTGCATCACTAATGGAACTTAACGATGGATGTGTACGTTTGTCTCATCAGAACACTCACATGATGGAATGAAGACATTTTGCACGTGTAAACATGTTTTAAGACTCTTGATGTATTTTGAAGTTTATTTGTGATTGGATCACTCAGAATAACAGATGGCAGAACTCAGTGTGTGCTGTGTGTGGTGACCTGTGGTGACCTGGTGCTGGTGCTGCAGCCTCTGTGCCTCCAGGTCCTGGGTCAGGGTGGAGATCTGGCTGAGCGCCTCTTGCAGGGCCTGGCTGGGTGAGGAGTTCTGCATCAGGATCTGACTCTGTCGCTTTAGCTTCTTTTGCTCGACCAACATCTGAAGAGGACAAACAAAGGAGAGCTGATGCTTTGCATCTTCATGAGAATCATTGTACAGAGAATGAGAATGAAACTCACTGCTCTTCCAAAGTTCTCTGCCTCCGTCCTCAGATTCTGCTCCAGGCCCAGAGTGTCCTGTAAGACTTTGTATTCCTCCAAAGCAAACTGAGAAACTGAGACACAACATTTACACGTCATCTCTCGTCTCACCGTTTTAATGTATGACTTTTGTTACATTAGAGTAAAATAATGAAGACCTCACTGACCTCTGTTGTATTTCTGCAGCAGCTTCTTGAGCCGCACTGTCTCAGCAATTAAAACAGTGTTGTCATGTTTCTCTTTCAGCAGCTGCAGATGGAAAGAGACGTGGAGACGCAGACTCACTACACTGTGTGTGTGTGTGTGTGTGTGTGTGTCATGGAGACAACACACAAACTCCACGCAAAGCTCATTTCTAGTAACTCTTAAATCATTTCTCACATGAGCGTTCAGGTACACTGGACATGTACGTGCTGGTGTAAACTCATCTGCAGTTCAGTTCCACTATTGAGAAGCAACAGTGGTGAAATGTGGGGGTGGCGTGGCTCAGTGGTTGAGACCGGTACCCTATGTGCGAAAAACATCATGGTCGCAATGGTCGCAAGTTCAATTCCACCCCTCACTGACTGTACTCAATTCCATTGTAAGTCGCTTTGGATAAAAGCGTCTGCTATATGACATGTAACATGTAATGTAATGTAAATGTAAGAAGAAGGATTCCTGTTAGTGAACCAATGATGGAGTTCAGTGTTAATGGAGTCTCTTTTTTCTTTTGATATTCAAGTTGTGGTCAAGAGGGATATGGTTAGGGTTAGGGCTGCTGTCTCCAAAACCCTGAAATGATAATGTTCTTAAATCAAAATGGTTTCATGGAGCAAAGAAACCAGGGAAAAAGCTGTCTGTATTTATTATACTGCACGTCTGTATTTATTATACTGCACGTCTGTATTTATTATACTGCACGTCTGTATTTAGTATACTGCACGTCTGTATTTATTATACTGCACGTCTATAGTTATTATACTGCACGTCTATAGTTATTGTACTGCACGTCTATAGTTATTATACTGCACGTCTCTATTTAGTATACTGCTCGTCTGTATTTAGTATACTGCTCGTCTGTATTTAGTATACTGCACGTCTATAGTTATTATACTGCACATCTGCATTTAGTATACTGCACATCTGTATTTAGTATACTGCACGTCTGTATTTAGTACACTGCACATCTGTATTTAGTATACCTGCCTATAGTTATTATACTTGTAGTACTACTACTGCACGCTGTATTTAGTATACTACGTCTATAGTTATTATACTGCACGTCTGTATTTAGTATACTGCACGTCTGTATTTAGTATACTGCACGTCTATAGTTATTATACTGCACGTCTGTATTTAGTATACTGCACATCTGTATTTAGTATACTGCACGCTGTCTGTACGCGCTGTATTTAGTATACTGCGCTGTATTATACTGCGTCTGTATTTAGTATACTGCGCTGCTGTATTTATTATACTGCATAGTTATTATACTGCGTCTATAGATTGTACTCTGCGTCTATAGTTATTATACTGCACGCTATAGTATACTTATACTGCGTCTGTAGTTATTATACTGCGTCTGTATTTAGTACTGCACTCTGCGTCTATAGTTATTATACTGCACGCTGTATTTAGTACACTGCGCTATGTATATAGTACTGTACTGTATTATTATTATACTGCTGCGCTGTATTTAGTATACTGCATGCTATAGTTATACTGCGTCTGTATTTAGTATACTGCACTGCCTGTATTTATTATACTGCATATACTACTGCGTATTATACTGCGTATTTAGTATACTGTTATTATACTGTGTCTATGTATTTAGTACACTGTATTTAGTATACTGCACGTCTCTATTTAGTCTGCATAGCCTGTAGTTATTATACTGCATTTATTATACTGTCTGTATACTTCTGTAGTACACTGCACGTCTATTTAGTATGTGTATTCTGCACTGCACTGTTCTATAGTTATTATACTGCACGCCTGTATACTGCACATCTGTGTCACGTCTATAGTTATTATACTGCTCTGTACTGATACTGCAGTCTGTATAGTTAGCCTGTATTTAGTAATGTCTATAGTTGTTAACGCCTGTATTTAGTATACATGTCTATAGTTGTTATACTGCAGTATACTGTGTCTATAGTTGTTATACTGCGTCTGTATTTAGTACTATAGTTATTATACTGCACGTCTGTATTTAGTACTCTGCATGTCTATAGTTGTTATACTGCACGTCTGTATTTAGTACAGCATGTCTATAGTTATGTCTATACTGCACGTCTGGTCTAATGGAGCTGCATTAAACTCTGCACGTCTATAGTTGCAATTTAACTTTAAGTTATAAAAGGGGAAAAGAACTTCAATTATAAAAGAACTGGAACTAATGGAAGCATTTTTTCATTTGTTTCCTTTTCTCTGATCAATACATTGTTGAAACTTTGCCTCTCTGATCTGGGCCCTCACTCCTGTCACGTAAGTTATTATCTATATTCTAATTCATTCTAAGCTAATGTATTATTTTTACACCACTTTTCTGCTTTTCCTTGCACATTCTGTCCACCTGCTGATCCCAAGGTGAATACATACATGAAAAAAGGAAAACCCATGCTTGGTCCAGCAGCTCTAGTTCACAATTCTCTGTCCAGTGACACCGTGAAAGTGAAGAAAAGTAACAATGTTTAAACTTACTTCTTCCCTTGTTTCCCTCAGTTTTTCCTTTACTGCCTCAAGACCAGTCACTGCTTGATGTTTCTCCTCGCAGCTTAACTCCAACTTACACTGTAACTCTGATAATAGAAAACAGAACAAGCAGGATTACACAAGTTGATAATACGTTTATAATTTTAATTTTAATTTTAACTTTACTCGCTCATTGTTCTGAACGGAGAGAGACAGTGGACAGACACAACACCGCTAGTAATGATGACTCCATGTTTGTCGTGCACAGGCCTCGTCTACGTACATCAAGCAACACAGGGCTTGAAACAGTAGGTGGCGTCGTAACAAACAACAGAGACATTTACCTAAGGTCTATTTTATTCAAAAACTCAGGGGCCTGGTACAGATGCTTCTAAAAACCCAGATCTTCATGTCTGTCGCGTCACATCACATCTGTGTCAAATTTGAAATGAGTGAGGAGGTTATTTCAATTTTTAATAATAGCTTGGAAAGCAGCTTAATCACTTTTTTTACAAGATGAAAACTGATTAAAAATGACCTTCATTTTCATGGACCTGGTGTACACTGAGATCCATGTGATTTCACTCGCCTTAAATATCACAATGAGACGCTTAAATGTAATCAAAGTGTTTACAGCAGAGGAATGTGCTGCAGCAGCAGCAGCATTTCATATATACCATCATGTAACAGAATAGAGTGAGCAGCAGCAGCAGCAGCAGCAGCAGCAGCAGCAGCTCCTGCCAGTCATCTGCTGTTAAATGTGCTCACAGCAGGACCAGGCTGAGACATTTAAGAGGCTACTTAAGCAGAAAAGGTCGCTGACACCTAAAGCACTCTTCAGTGATGGATGCCGTGACCTCTGTTAAGTGGGACAAGTGTTCTGTGGAATAAAATTTGAAATGAAAATGCAAAATAAGAAGAGATAAATGAGAACACATGGAGTTTGAGAGTGACAGATGCTTCTCTGTGATCTACAGCACATTTAGACATTTAAACATACATGGAGAGGCAACATGGTGGTGAAGGGTGAAGGGTTGCATTGGTGTATCTACTTCTTTAGAGGTGGCCACAGCGGATCTTTTGCCTCCATCTTGTCCTCTTCTGTTCCACTTACTGTCCTCATGTCCTCCTTCACAGCATCCATGAACCTTCTCTGTAGTCTCTTGGATCTTTTCCTCCTGCTCTGCAGCTCCATCTTCAACATCCTTTGTCCAATATAATCACTGTGCCTCCTCTGCACGAGATCAAACCTTCTCAGCCTTGACTCTCCAAACCGTTTAAACTGAGCTGTCCCTGGATTATATGCTCATTTCTAATCCCGTCCATTGTGGTCACTCCCAACAAAGATCCCAGCATCTCCAGCTCCTCCCCCTGTCTTTTACCCTCCACTTTCACTTTTGCCATTCCAATTTCTGCATGGAGGTTGCAAATGTGAGTTTCTTCCTCCTACTGTCCACAGACATTCAGATTGGGGTTAAATTATGTGGAGATTCTAAACTGAGAGTAGGTGTGAGTGTGAGTATGACGGATTGTTTGTCTGCGTCGTGTCCCTCTGCGCTGCCTTACAGACGCACATCTTACCTTTCCTCATTTGAATTCTGACTCCAGTTCACCACCCTGGCCTCAAAGTACAAATATGCTGACCGCTCTCTGTCCATTAACACATGCTTATGGATTTTCCAGCCTCCAGATCTTGTATCCAGGTCCACAGTGGGCAACAACTTCAGATTGTGACTCCATTATCACCTGAGGTACAGTAATAGCTGAGCTTGCTGTCCAGAAGACTACACCTACCTGCGGTGTGGGGATGCCAGAGTGTCAGCTGTAAAAACTGAGGCTCGATAAACAGAGCAGCAGCAGAGACACAGACGATAAAAGCCCTGTAATACTTACAGGGTCCGCTTTATGTGACGAGTATACCAGGACCTTAAGACTGCGGCAAAAACTGGACAAAATACTGCGTCAAAAAACAATTTACCAAATGATTCCAGACTCATCTAAGACAGAGTAATAGCCAAACCTGCCACTAAACTCTTTGCTATTTTGCTGTGTCAGTGTCATACATATACCCAGTTACAATATATACAGAAAGGACAGTTTGTCATCAAAAAGAAACTTGGGACCTTTAGAAAATTTGATACAATTGAAACAGATGAATAGGGATGACAGTATCCTGTAACTGCCTTATCAAAGCAAACTAAAAACACCATCTCCTCTGGTTTAATGAGGCACAAGGGCAACAAAGAGACTCTGCTCTTAAAAAATGTCTAAAATCTTGCTTGAATCCTGATCGCCTCATGTTTACAGGCCCTAGAAACAAAGTATCATCACAACTTTCTTTTTGGACACAATTAAAGAGGCAAAATTAAAAAAATAATAACAAAATACTATGAACAAACATAGACTATAGCCAATAACTTCAATGATAATTTCATATCATATCATAATTTCGTTCTGTCTGTCCTACTCCTCCATTGACACAAGTATCATGTTACTACAACAGTGTAATACACACACAAATGAAATGTGGACTTTTGGACACAGAAATATTCTCTTTTATCTTGATATGTCAGTGACTGTACTGCTGATTTCATTCAGCAATGATTTACCTCTCCATTCATGTTCTTTTGTGAGCTAGTCCAATTGATATCCACTGTTTATATGCAGCCCTTCTGATTCATTTTCATAATATACAGTATCTTAACATGACACATCTTTCATTTCTACATCCGCAGCTGGCACTTGACGTGGACACACTTTTTAATCTGTAATTGAATTTGACTGAAAACTTCAAGAAGCTCCTCGAAAAGATTCATTAGTGAATTCTTTAGC
Organism: Solea senegalensis; assembly: GCF_019176455.1. Taxonomy (NCBI): domain Eukaryota; kingdom Metazoa; phylum Chordata; class Actinopteri; order Pleuronectiformes; family Soleidae; genus Solea; species Solea senegalensis. Next base: position 84,147 of record NW_025321552.1, read on the forward strand.
TAAAACCCCTCTAAACCTGTTCATTTAAGCTGTGCTGAGCATGTGTTACCATGGTTACCGCTTGTTTTCCCTGGATACAGACGTGTGCAGTGTAAATGACAGTCACTACACATATTGATATGATGCTACACACAGTGTAACAGGTGAACACAACAGTGAAGATGGACACATGTCACATGTACCTGAGATGGAGGTCTGGCAGTGAGGGGAGAGGCAGCCATTACTGACTGAATCCATGTCTTTGCCCTCCTCTTCCTCCTCATCATCGTCCAGCTGGATCTGTGCGATGGTGTCTGGGCTGAGGTGAGACAGCATCAGCATGCTCTTCCTCTTCAGAGAGCGGTTCTGACGATTCAGCTGCACGCACACACACACACACACACACACACAAACAAAGTCCAGCAGTTCTAGGATTACAAATGAAAATGATGCCTCAATAATTATTGTGCTATAATTAAAAAGTCGATATCATTAACTGTATAAACTTGTAACCTGATACAGTTGTTGTGTATCTGCTCCTGGTCTCTCTCTCTTCTGTCTCTACCTCATCTCCCTCTTGTCCTTTCTGTCCCCCACGTCTCCGCTGTCCCCCATTTTTCCTTTCACCCCAACCGGTCGAGGCATTTGACCGCACATCTCTGAGCCTGGTTCTGTCAGAGATTTCTTCTTCTCTCCACTGATGCCTAGTGTTTGCTCAGTGTGTGAACTGTTGGGGTTCTCTACTGTCCTTGATGTTGTCTATGTACAGTGCCTTGAGATAATGTATGTTATGATTTGGCGCTATACAAATAAACTACTATACACTGATGCCAACATACTAGTGTTTGCTGACAAACTCTTACACACTGGACCATAAAGTGAACTCTGGCCTTTTCCTTCAAAGATGACGCGGTGTGTAGATGTTGCCTTTAACAGTGTCTTCATGGATCAAATCTGCATAGAGTGACAAGTGTGCTGTGTGTGATAAGCCGGTGGAAACCAAGCAAAGAAATGAGGTGGCGTGTCGACAGAGATGAGATGTTGCTCTGATTTTCCTCTTTTCTTTGGCCCTGCAATCAGCTGTAATAGCAGGACGCACAGCAAACGTGATGATAAGGTGTGGAAAAAAACAGACATCATTAGAGGAGCATGGGCAGAAAAAAAGCAGTGAATATCTCTCCTTTTAGATGTAATCACAGTTTGTTTTTTTGACGTGTTGAATCTCTGTGCATCGTGTGATTATAACTTCGATCAAATCCTCTTATTTTTACTTGAAATTCTGGACAAATTGATCATCTCTATATTTGAAGCGCTCTGCATATTAAACTGCCACAATGGCCATTCCGCTTGCACAAGTTCAATCATCACGGCGGCCATTTGTATCAATTAAGGACACCATCAGTGCGCAGCACATGAATGAAGCCTATGGGAAGGAGATGGATGCCAATTACGCGTGTTTCTTGGTGTCGTTTGAAGAAAGAAAAGTGCTGCAGGGGAGAGGAAAAAGAGGAGGAATAGAAAAGGCGAGTCATAAAAGAAACATTTATTAATGGCATCCTGGTGCGAGCGGATTGCAGCAATTCCATCTTTTGATGATGCCCTTCAGGCTGCATCTGTTTTTTTTCTTCCTTTCAGAAAAGCAATCAATAATACATAACACGGGCTCACATTATTTTCATAATAATCTACAATTGACAAGAAATGTTTGTATAAAATTATATACTCGGATGAATCAAGGCTGGCACAGTGTCGGGCCAGCACTCTGCAGAGGTCACGTCCTCTTATCTTACTTTTAATCACACATAAAAAAAGATAGATAAATAAATGAAAAAAGATTAAGAATCCAAGTGACATTCAGAGTGGACTGGTTGTAAATTGCTTACCCGCCCTGGTCGCTTTTTTAATTCAAAATACTGACGACTTAAGGAATTACTCTGAACTTCAGCCTCTTTCAGAGAGGGAATGTTTGAAAGGAACAAATTACCATCATCATACGGAACATGTGCTGCCTTTCATTTAAATGTAAATAAAGCTGTTCAACTGTTACATCGGACAAACTGGAAGGAACATGCATTCTCTTAACTACGGATGCTTTATGTCTGTCACCATTACACTGCTACACTGTTCCACCCATACACCATTACACTGTTACACCCATACACCATTACACTGTTACACCCATACACCCATTACACTTACTGTTACACCCATACACATTACACTGTTACACCCATACACACATTACACTGCTACACTGTTACACTACACTACACTGTTACACCCATACACATTACACTACACTGTTACACCCATACACATTTACACTTACACTGTTACACCCATACATTACACTGTTACACCACATACACCATTACACTGCTACACTGTTACACCCATACACATTACACCCATACACCATTACACTGCTACACTGTTACACCCATACACATTACACTGCTACACTACACCCATACATTACACTGTTACACCCATACACCATTACACTACACATTTACACTGTTACACCCATACACCATTACACTGTTTACACCTACACATTACACTGTTACACCCATACACCATTACACTGCTACACTGTTACACCCATTACACACATACACATACACTGTTACACCCATACACCATTACACTGCTACACTGTTACACCCATACACACACACACTGTTAAACCCATACACTACACACCCATACACCATTACACTGTTACACTGTTACACCCATACACCATACACATTACACTGTTTACACCATGTTACACGTACACCCATACACTGCTACACTGTTACCCATACACCATTACACTGCTACACTGCACTGTTACACCCATACACCATTACACTGTTACCATACACATTACACTACACTACACACGACACTGCTACTTTACATACACTACACTGTTACACCCATACACCATTACACATTACACTGTTACACCCATACACATTACACATTACACTGTTACACCCATACACCATTACACTGCTACACTGTTCACCATACTTACACTGTTACACCCATACACCATTACACACTGTTACACCCATACATTACACACTGTTACACTGTTACACCCATACTGTTACATACACATTACACTGCTACACTGTTACACCCATACACATTACACTGTTACACCCATACACCATTACACTGCTACACTGTTCACCCATACATACACATTTACACTGTTCCATACACCATACACCATACATACACTGTTACACCCATACACCATTACACTACACCATTACACTGCTACACTGTTACACCCATACACATTACACACCCATACACCATTACACTGCTACTACACCACTGTTACACCCATACACCATTACTGCTACACTGTTACACCCATACACCTTCACACTGTTACACCCATACACTGCTACACCCATACAACATTACACTGCTTTACAGCCATACACCATTACACTGCTACACATTACATTACATACACTGTTACACCATACACCATTACACTGCTACACATGTACTACACTGTTACACATACACTGCTACACTGTTACAGGATACACCATACACCATTTACACTGCTACACTGTTACAGGATACACTGTTACACTGCTACACCCATGCTACACTGTTACAGCTACACTGTTACACCCATACACTGCTACACTGTTACACCCATACACCATTACACTGTTACATGATACACTGCTACACTACTTCTCTGAAATTATTTCAGAAATAAAAAGAGAACAAACAGTGATGATAGAATACATAGTAATCTATCACCTTTAATTAGAGACTTATGTCATTGATGGAAGCTGATTTTCTTTCTGTTTTTAAAACTTTATCTGATAAAAACCTAATCATTTGAAAAAACAACAACTAATGATTATTTTCATATATTCACCCGTCTTTCTTTTCCCAGTTAAGCACATGTTTGGTCCATAAATATATGTTTATGTAAAAATATTGATCAGTGTTTGTCAAACCTGGAAATGATGATGTTCTCAAATGATTTTTTTTTGTCCACAAACACAAAATGATTGCGTTTGAAAGATTTCTTTGTTTTTATGAAGCAAAGAAAGCAGAACATTTAGACTCTTTCTTGTCAGCACTGCTGTGCACTTATATATTTTAAATAAAAATAACGTATAGACTGAATATGAAAAAATAAACTTTTACTAACTCGGCAGCGTTTATCAGGCCTTTCAGAAAAAAATTGGCAAACGTAAATAAGTAAGTAGAATGAATAATCTGTAATTCATTTAATGAAGATATAGGTTGTTTTTTTTTTATCTCTCCTATTAATATTTAAAGCCAATGACAATTCATCACATTTCATCTGTTGTGTAAAATATTTTCACAACTATTTTTTTTCAGCTTCTGAACTGCAAATATGTTCTGGTTTCTTCACTTTTCTAAGATCTTTGATGGAACATGTTTACAGACAGATTCAGTGATGAAGCTCATTGTTAGTTGTAGTCCAAGTGCAAATTCTGACATTTGCATCTATAAGGCAAATATGCAGAAAATGTTCAAATACAATCACGCCAAAAATAGTCTACTCTGCAAATCTTGCTTCTGTTTTCATATGAGATGCAGGTGTTTGTGTGAATATTTTTTAAAAAGTCGTCAACAGGCTTTTGTATCATGAGCAACACAGTTCACTGCATTACAACTGCGACAGCATGAAAATAAAAAATCAGTGCTGCTTTTGTTTGGAAATGCATTTAGTAAAAATCCAGTGTTTGACAATTTACTTCAAGAAACCACCTGTCTCACTCACAACGACAGAGGAAAGAGAAGAAGAAGACAGACGAAGACAAAGACGAAGAAGAAGAAGAAGAAGAAGAAGTCTGCTGTGTGTATAGAATAAAATAAAATAAAATAAAATATATATGTGGATATAAAGCTCTGGACGCAGAGTGACCATACACTGTAAATACACTATAAAATAAAATATAATCTACTGTTTATCTGTATTACATGATCTTAAAATACACTTATTACCTTTCATTTCAGATAAAAACTGCTTTATTTCTTTGGCTTTTTAATGTTAAATGAAAGATATTTCCGTGTGTTAGAGACAATGACATTGACTGTAAATGTGGTCAAATTCTGTTAAAACACAAATAATAAGGTTTAAAATGAAAGACATGCTATGAAGTGACTTTTTAAAAATACAAATGTGTCGTTTGTTGTTGTTCTGCAAGTTATCTCTTCACCATTTTCCTCCATGGGTTTCTTCTCTGTGTGTTTATAATACAATCTGTCACATATTGTTGTTGTTAAATAAAAAAAAAATGAATGTTTGTTTTAAATCTAAACACTGAGTGTTTTTTTGTGTGTCCCAGATGTTTGTGTGTGTGTGTGTTTCTTTTATTCTTGTGTTTTAAAGGAAACACACTTTCCCATGTGCCCGTGCACACAGCTGTTATTGTCATGACAACACAAGTCCATCATCTGAAGTGTTGCTGTGTCGTCCCGACGATAATAAAGAGACACTAAAACTATGATGTGTTGTGTGGAACATGAAGATATAAAATAGGTGGATAATAAAGAGAATCCTAAGTTATGGGCACTTCCTGTTTTTAACAGCACAGGGGTGATTGTATATCACTGCAATGTTTTCTGAGATAAATGTGATAAATGTAAACAGCAATGATACATTTCATTAACAGACTGCAGTCATAGTAATATTACCTTCATTTACATGTTCATTCCAAGGTTTAAAGCTCTTTAATCATCTTCAGTTGTAAAATGAATTGCTGTGCTGCTCAGTATTAGGAGAGTCTATTATCAGAAACACTTAAAAGGTACAGGGTGTAAAATTTAGCAATTACTAAACAGCCAGCTACGCGTCAGTGTTGTTGAATGTAGCTTTCAGTTAGCATCAACACCCTAAATATATTTAGTTTGTGGTTTTCTGTAAAAACCTGGTGCTCCTGATATAAATATCATTATAATCATTCTGGGTGAATGAAAAACAAAGTCACACAATCAGGTGACTGCACACTTAAGAAGAATTAAGTATAATTATTTCTGCCAAATGAAAATAATTCCAGCAGAACTTTACACACTGGACGCTTAACAGTCACAGAAATCACCTTTGAGCCAAAACCTCCTGTCCCCACACGTCTTATAGTATTTGGACCAGTATTAATATTTCTTGTCAATCCATAAGAGGAAAGATGAAAAACAATCATAAAGAGAGAGAACCACCGAAGGCTACAGGACGCGAGACATAAAAACAAACAAACAAATGTCAACCTTCACTATAATGTTCCCTCAGCCTCCCACTGCCCAAAAATCTGTCCCAAGCAGGTGGACTGCGAGGGCTTTTGTCCAGAAATTGAATGAGAAATGATTACAGTGATAAGCTCAACACCAGTGGGCTGCAAAATCACTATGTGCCAGGCTCCCTCACTTTCAATCACAAGTCACATTTTACCAGAGACCCCCCTGCAAAAAGTGTGCTCTGAATCAAAAAAGTCCAATACAATTTCACACACTAAGATATGGCGACAGCAGCGGCGGCGGTGGAACTGGAGGAGCGCAGAGTGCTTTTGATTGCGGCATACAAATTGAATGTGTCAGTGTGTGATGCTTTTGGCAAACACGGCGACCGTAGCCACATCTAAAACGGCTGATGTGATGCTGTAGAATTTTATTCAGCCAAACTTTTACTCAGTCAATAGATCAGAGGTCGCAAACTCGCACATAAATGTCTAAAATTTGTTTTTTTTTGTGAACTATACATTTTTTTGTATCAAAACAAACACTTAAGTGTCCAAAATGGTATCAATTTAGTCACAAAAATGTCATGCTATATCCTGACAGAATATGGTGGTATCATTTCAACAGTTGTTTCCCCTCACATTTGACTTTCAGGCTCCTATAGATGCTACTGTTTTGATTACATCATTTCGTCCTTACTTTAGAGGTACATATTTTAATGTAAACATCCATTCATTGTCTACCACTTTAGCTTCACTGTCAGAAAAACTCACCGCTGATCAGTAGGGGGCAGTGGAGACAGAACCCTGCATAGTTCCACTTTCACATAACTCTGGGACCATTTCTTATCATGTCAACAACAGAGAAATTCATTGTCTACAATTCTAGAAATGGGTATTTGATGTACTGTACCTTGGAGGCCAGGGCTTCAGCACTTTCTCTACATGTCCTCTCAATCTCCAGGTCCTCCTGAATAGCACTGACCTCTTCAATGACCATCTGAGACACTGGCGGAAAAATAATGAAAGAAAATTAGAAGCCAAACTTTTGTTATGGCCCCTCAGGGCTCAGGTTGTCACAACACAAACCAAAAATAAAACATTTCACTTTCAGACACCATTCAGTTTGTTGAAAAAACAACAACAATACTATTGCTAATTCTTATCTAATGTGACTCAGCATGTCCATGTGGGCTCCATCAGGGTTAGATTCAGACTGACAGTGTGTGTTTCCGTGGTCTCCAGGGGGGCCCACGTGTGTTTGTTAATTCAAGCCCATTTCCACTTAGTCCCCTTCAATGGTTTCAGCAAACCTACTAGAAAACATTTTACAGTTCTTCTCAGTGCTACCTCCTTTTGTTATGAGTGGATTGAGAGAAAATAATAAATCTTACTCAAATTGAGTTCACAAACAAATGCTGCCCCCACAGTACCTTATTATTAAAGACAAATAAAGCAACAGTAGCTTCTCTGGCCCAGCTAGTTGCAAACAACACTACATTAGAGCCTTTTATGTCAGTTTATATCAAACACATAAATCCAGAAATGAAGAGAATATATAGCATGTTGACATCACTGTCTGCTCTTTGGTAAAGAAGCTGTCCGTACGGCCACTATTGATACGACTAAAACAACACTGAACACAAACTTAAACAAGTTACCTTGTGACTATTGAACCGGATGAAATTGCCAAACAGTACGATTGGAACATTGTAATGAGTGTGTGGATACGCATGCCTTCTCAGTTTATTGGGATAAGCGCTACACTTGACACTGAAGTGTGGTTCTGATGCTGTTGTGTCTGCACTCTGAGTACAGCTTCACTGCAGAGAGACCCGTTGTGCGGCGTTATGATTTCAATTCAAAAGGAAGTGAACTAAACAATGTTACCGATGTAACTTTTGTTCAGATCATTTTCCCTACCTTTTTATTTTCCACAGCCAAGGCCGCCGTGTATTGAGTGTAGATTGAATACGTGAAGAAAACAACTTGTGAATAATATTTCAGGCTGTATGGATGTTAATATTTCCCTCAGAATGATGCATGTGATGCTGCAATACTGCTGTATTTGCCTGTCCCTCCTTGAGATGGGGGATATGCAGTCGGCCTCGGTGGGTAGTGGGGGTAGCTGTGATGGGCCCTGGCCTGCCTCCTTGGTGGGTGGTCTGGGGGGGACCCTGCTTCTGCCGGTGGTGTTGGCCCGGGGCCCTAGTGGGTTCTGGGTATGGGAGACTTGTGCCCCTGCGATATGTCTGGATGTGGGGTGATTCGGCCTCTGTCCGTGGTTTTGTCACTATCTGCACCCTCGGGCTGACCCTGGGTGGGGGGGCTTCTGCCCCACAACCCTCTGCCTGGTCTTCTGCAGGGTGGACGTGTAGCTCTCTCTGGGACTGGTGACTGCAGGTCTATCCTGGCCTGTGCGACTGCTGGACACCCATGACATCTGGATCCTGACCGGCCTACTGCTAAAACCCTGTCTTTGTGTGGACAGAACAGCTCTCCGACAAAAAACTATACATATTCACCTAAACCCGTTTCTGTGTGGACTTAAAGTCTGGGACCGCTACTCCAAGGGAATAACTCAGGACTTCCCGATGCTGCGAGCACTTACTTGAGTGCCGGTGCCACTGTTTACAAGTGGTTATTGACGGTGTTGTGTGTGAATTATTTCAAGTGATGGTCGATCAACCTCTGAGTTCAATCTGTCAAAATGATGGACAGCCGTCACAATTGAATTGAATTGAACTCCACAGCCATGGCAACACAGCCAAGCTGCTGTAGGTACTTGGCATCAACCAAAGGGTGAGTTTCCCCCAACCTGTGGATCCCAGTGGGGACAGGGACGCAATCATCACAGACAAGGGCAACATTGACAGCGATTACACTAAAAACCTCATTTCTTTTCTGGTTACGACAGCCAAGCGTGTGGATGAACTCCACGCACTCTCAGTAAACCCTGTCTGCCTTTGGTGAAAGGCTGACATCTTGCGGGAGACATTGTGGCCAAGCGTAATTTGAAAGATCACACAAAATAGAAATATTAGTCATCAAAAATCAGAGTAAAAATGGCATTTGAAAATGAGCTGATACCACACTTAGTTTACATTGGTATTTATTCATACATATATATAATAATGTATATTTATAAGAGCATCATGTCCACTAACTGTGGCTCAATTCACATTTAGCTGTGCAACATCACTTTTGTCATTTCTATTTTTAGAACTGAGCTGTGGGCACATTATGGGATGCCTGTGAGCGACTAGGTGCTGACCGGCACAGTTCTAACTTCTAAAAACCAACGCCATTAAACTGTTTTACTTGTATAATTCAAGTAGTACAAACTACACTTAGTGCTTCGCTTTGAATATAAAAGTGCAAATTAATACATTGCCACTTTTGCGATTTTATACTGGTTTGGTGTAAATATCACAAATATAATTAATGTGATTCATAATGTTACATTTGTATCAATAATGGTCAATCACAGGTGACTCCCCAAATCAAACTGTGTTTAGGGCACAAAGGCTTAAAGGCTTGGGCCGGCATTGGCATAGAAAACATCAATCAACCTCGAGTTTGGACTAATCTGAGGTAGCTGGGAATAAGGAGGAAAGAATTCACAATCTGATTTCACTTGAGCTGCAATCACACCTGAGTACAAAAAGGATGCTCTTAAACAATGCTCTGCCACTTAACTAATTAAGCATTGTGGCTGAGCGAGGGAGATATTCAGCATTAGTGCCATTGCTGTGGGCAATTCAGTCCCACCAGTGACACCTAATTAGGAAGTTGATGAACGCGACCGCTGGGCGATATCCCCCACGTCCCCACCGCGCCTCGCACATCAGACGGTGAATAGCACTTAGCTGCCAGTTTTCATTCTCGTGCTGTCTCTGTCTCTGTCATGCTGTGGCCACACTCGACAACCCTACCAAAGGACGCCTTGAACTAAATGACATGTTAATTATAATTACTGGTAGCCATGGTAAATAAACAGTGGTGGAAGTGTTGAAAGTGTATGAGAGCAAGTCGACGGGGCGCTCTGACTCGTCAGGACTGGCAGTCTTAATTGTAAGTTTTGGCCTCCCCGTCATCATCATCACTCTGGGTTTTTTCTCCCCTCTTTTTTTGTGTCTGTCTTTTTTCTATCCTCCTCCTCCTCTCAGGAAAGACAGTGATTACCCCTGTTGCCGATGTGCTGCATAATGGTATCAGCGCCGCCAACAGAGCAGTGAATTAAATTGTATCTGCAGCCGCTGTGAAGCCTTGATGAGGGGGGCAGATGCCTTTGTGGTGTTATCATTATAACACAATGGTCATGTTGTCATCAACCTTGCCATCGGCAATTGAAAAGACATGATTGTGTGTTGGGAGCTTTTTCTTCTGCCCTCCCGCTGCCCCCCCACCCCCACCCCGCAACACACACAACCAACCCTGTTGCCCCCCACCCTCCCCCAGCCGTTTCGTTGTGAATAGGAGCAATTTTCTAAGAGCTATGAAATCACGTAATAGGTCCTAATATGCAGCTGCTTGGCACAGTGAGGCAGCTCCTATTAACACGGAAGTCAAACACAATATGTGTTTTGGCTGGAGAATCACATGAATACGCCAGCGCGGGCCAGATTTATTCAAATCAAAACTCCACACAACTGTCACCATTACAAAGACAAACCATTTGCTCCATCTTTTGACATATTGTGCCCCCTACATCAAATTCTGTCTTAACTTAAGTGGTCACGGCAAGGCATTCAACCTGCAAAGAAAATCATTTTGGAATGAATGAATAAATGAATGAATGAATGGTGGACTGAAACATCAGGCTGGAGCAGTGACTGTGCATTTCCAAAGCCATTATCTGTGTCCGCCTCGTATATTCACAAGGTTGTGATTAGTCCACAGCAATACATGTTTATTTAGGGCCAGATGCAAAATTGCAATACTTTTTTTGGGCAGCATCTCACGACAAAACATTCCATCTCTACGCAGTACGAGAAAATGACTCGTCACTCAGTTCCACATTTCACTACTTGAGCAGTGAATCAGAGAGAGCGGCTCTGATTTCACACAGAGCTGCAGGACACCACGTAAAACCTGCTTCATTTCATTCACAAGTGTTGTGACTGCACTGCACGCCATCTTTAGTCACTCATGTTTACTGACGACCTTTAACTAACTGTGTCACAGCTACAGGCAGACAGACAGACAGGTAGAGACAGACAGACCGACAGACAGGCAGGCAGAGACAGGTACCATCTTTAGTCATTCATGTTTACTGACGACCTTTAACTAACTGTGTCACAGCTGCAGGCAGACAGACAGGCAGGCAGACAGAGACAGGTACCATCTTTAGTCATTCATGTTTACTGACGACCTTTAACTAACTGTGTCACAGCTGCAGGCAGGCAGACAGAGACGGTACCATCTTTAGTCACTCATGTTTACTGATACCTTTAACTAACTGTGCACAGCTACAGGCAGACAGACAGGGCAGACAGAGACAGGTACCATCTTAGTCATTCATGTTTACTGACGACCTTTAACTACAGCTGCAGGCAGACAGACAGGCAGGCAGACAGCAGGTACCAGTTTACTGACGACCTTTAACTAACTGTGTCACAGCTGCAGCAGACAGACAGGCAGGCAGACAGAGACAGGTACCATCTTTAGTCATTCATGTTTACTGATAACCTTTAACTAATTGTGTTACAGCTACAGGCAGACAGACAGGTAGGCAGACAGACGAGACCGATACCATCTTTAGTCATTCATGTTTACTGACGACCTTTAACTAACTGTGTCACAGCTACAGGCAGACCGATAGACAGGCAGGCAGGCAGACAGACAGAGTCCACTAACTTCAGTGTCAGTGACATCAGCATAATGTGTCCAGTTAGCTAAAGGTACAGCAGAACAGCACAATATATTGTTGTTTCATAATATATATATATATATATATATATACATATATATATCGAACATCACCTACCTTACAGCTAGAGAAGCATTTTGTTTTTGTTTTACAAGAAATCATTATTGTCCAGTCATTTATATTACTGCCACCTGGTGGACAGGAGTGGAACAGCTTGTTGTGGTTGTGGGTCATTCATAATGGTCCTGGTAATGGAAATGCAGACAACAACAGTACAACAGGAACATCTGAGTTCACTTCCATGATGAACTTACCTTGTTGGATCTCATTGAGCTCTGTGATGGCTTTGTCTCTCTCCTCCTCCAGCCTCTTACACTTAGAAAAGAAAAGAACAAAGGATCAACAGCATGAACCAGACACTGACTCATATGTGGTGTTTCAGAGGTTACACATCTTACATGTACGACATCAAATGAATAGTTCAAGTTTTCTGAGGTGTGGTTTGATGAGGAACTGTCCCACAGACACACTCTCAGTGAAAACATGAAGACAAAAGGCTCATCTACTAATATGTTTATCTTTAGAATATTGAAATTTGACAATCAGGTCTTAGTGTGGTAAACTGCAGATAAATGATGGACATTATATCACTCATCTCCAAACTCCGCCCCTTCCTCTCCCTTCCAGCTGCAGAGAAACTTGTCCATGCCTTTGTCTCCTCCAGGTTGGATTACTGTAACGCAGACCTCATCGGGATCCCTGGCAGAAGCCTCAAAAAGCTCCAGTATGTTCAGAACAGCGGTTAACCCTAACCCTAACCCAGGGTCCTGATGAGGGTGCGGAAGTACGAGCACATCACCCCCATCCTCCACTCCCTTCACTGGCTCCCCATCTCCGCCCGCATTGAGTACAAGGTCCTCCTGCACACCCACCACTGTCTGCACGGTGATGCCCCCACTTATCTCACTGACCTCCTCACACCACACACGTCAGCCAGGACCCGGTCAGGCCAACAGCACCGTCTGCTCGCACCAAGGACCCGGCTCAGGACATTACTCTTGTTTGTCATTATATATGATGCTGTACTGTGACAGAGACTAAACATGACCAGGTCATCAGCAGTGTTTCCAATAACACACTGACAGGTCATCCATATGCACATTAAACACAATAAAAACACTGGGCGTTACAGGAAATGATGCAGATACAGCGTTGCCTGATGGACGTACCAGAACACGAGTACCTTCAGTAATCATTTTTCATGATTTATCCTGTCGAAGGCCTTGGATGCATCAATAAAACATGAATACATGACTATGGTAGAATTGTTATTATCGTGTTTAGCAACTGTTTCCTTTAGTGCATAAATACACAAATCAGGGCATTTTTTGAGTTTTTTTTTTAAGGTTATCTGTAGTGAGATCAAACATTTATTTAGAGCACTTTAGAGAGAATACTAGCAAGGGCAACCTGTCTGTAATTGCACGTCCTATTAAGTTTATCACCTTCATGACACACACTAACAACACAGAGGTGATAGAATCTGGAAGGACACCATGAAGTAAAAATCCAGTAAAGCGCACACACACACACACACACACACCACTGTCCTCACTACCATGTTTAGAAAGTCCACATTACCTTCTTGTTATAATGTTCATTCCAGCCACATCAGTATTTGATGGTTATTCTTTCGAAAAAAAATCATAATGGTTATTATTCTGCAGGTTCCTCATGAGTGTGTTCTTGTTTCTTTGAATAAAGCAAAGAGCATATTTAAATCTAGCATTGTCCCTGACTCTAACAACACAAAATCATTCCCTCCAGGGTTAATGTTGTGCACTTTGTTCTTATGTCAACAAAAGGAGATGTCACCTTTCATCATACATGGCACATGATGTGGCTTTTACAGTTCATATTCATACACACTAAAGCATCCCAACATCACACTTACCTCCATGGCTGCGGTCTCGTGCTTCCTCTGTAGGCTTTCATACTCATGAAGAGCTATGGGGAGCAAAGGATGCCAGTAAGCCATCTTCATCAGTGAAGAACACAGAGTTCAGTCACATGTTCCTGACTCAACTTATCCAGACTGTGATGACTTCTCATCACAGTCTGTGGCACTGGAGCTGATATAGTGACACTATGAGGAAGTGCTGACTGTGCTGCTGCTGCCACCCTCCACAACTACAACCTGATCTTCCTTTATTACTGGATATTCATTCTTCTATATCGTCATGCTGGATATAATACAGTGATATGCACCATGTATTTACTTATTAGAAGTGTCTGCTCAGGTTTAAGACTTTATATTTAAGGCCAACGGTCATGTTGTATTGCAATAATCCTGTCCTGTTCCCATAGATATAATCTGTGTGTCAGGTTATGTGATAGATGTCAGTGGATTTAAACGTGGAAGATTTAGGTGAAATTATTTGCACAGAAATTGAAGTTAAAAATAATAATACTTGTTTTTTAAACATGAACAACAAACTGATGTCCAGAATGAACCTTTTCTATTAATATTAGCAGTTGTGTCCGCTCTACAGGAGGTCAAACAAGTTTGTACAGTAACACAAAAAGGACAAAGTAAACATGTTGTGAGTTCTGATGCTAAGTGAAGGCGACATAGAAATGTCACTTTACTGTAACTTTAATTAACCCTACTTAAAGATAACATTGTAATGGTACAAACTGTACTGCAATGATTTACTTAGCTACAAAAGTAGCGTTGTGATTTATAGAAAGTGAAGGTAGGAGTGGTTCATGTTATCAGTAACATATGTGCATACTTTAAAACAGGTCTGAGTGCAGTCATGTGACTGTAGGCAGGAGTTCAAGCAAATACACGCATACTCTCTAAGATATAAACACATATAAACACTAAGCTAAGTTGCTACTTTGAAGCTACATGGGGGAAACTCTGTGTCATTTAAGTTCGCTCTTAAACATTACTCTCATGTTTCACTGATATAGTCTTAACATCACAGTTATTCATTATTAAAACATTTCATATATATGTTCACAGTTATTCATTATTAAAACATTTCATATATATGTACGTGTCGGTATGTGACGTCACTATCGTCCTCCCGTAAACTTAGCTTCGATCCGCGGCTACAGGGCTGAACCATTTTACATACAGTCTACATGGACTGTACCAACTTTAAACGCTACATTTAGCTACATAAAACGAGCAATATTCCGTTTACCTTGGTTGGACAGGTGAGCGATGACATTCATTCTATCCAGCTCCTCTGCAGCCATGTCGACATTTGCTCTGGAAGCAAAGTTCAAGAGGAAGTGTGTCACAGACACACCTGTGTGTGTGTGTGTGTGTGTGTGTGTGCGCGCGTGCGTGAGAGAGAGAGAGAGAGCCGCAGCAGCACGTGTGTCACCTGTTAAAGGTGTATGGTAGAATTTCTACATGTATGACGTGTAACTGTCAGAGTGTGCACATATATACGTTATGTCTGTATGAAATATCAACAGCATGTCTTTGTTTTGTATGTCTGATGTTTTATATATTTATGTGTGTGTATATGTATGTATACATATATATATATATATATACATACATATGTATACCCACAGAAAAAGAAAACAGATTAATGTAGTGAAACTTGTTCATTAATCGTCAACAGTGTGTAGTAATGTCATGCCATTTGTTTTCGAGTGTAAGGACAATATTGGAAATAAATGAGAAATAAATGATTGAACACATCACATTTAGATTTTGCCTTCTCAAGGATTAAAAACACCATTTGAAAAGGTAATTTTCATTCATTTTCATTTCATTTCCATGACAAGTACATGAAGTGATATCAGGATTAGAATGACTTCAGTTCATCACAGAGAGGATATCGTGTGTCTAAAGTATATACTTATATATGTATGAACAAAATACTGTATGTACTGTATATAAACACACACATATTTGTATATCCTTGTATTCCAGAGAACCTGATTGTGGGTCAGAACTTTGTTATGATGCCACATTTGCATCAAACCACACTGTAGAGTACACGCTCTTCACATGATATTTATGATGATTAGATCACATCATACCTTGTATTGAGTTCAGATGACCAGTGAATGAACTGACATTTACATACTGTATAAAATGACCTTTATGTTTGAGCCATCAGCCTAAACCTGTCTTCTTTTTTCAGTTTCTCCCTTTAGAGGTCGCCACAGCATATCATCTGCCGCCAGCTGTCCTCATGTCCTCCATGTCCTCAACATGGTCTTCCTCCTGCCCAGCAGCTCCATCTTCACTGACCTTGACTCTCTTTTATCTCCTAACTGTTTGTCTGTCCACCTGTCGTCATACATGACAATGAAAGCAGCAAATGTTTGATGGAGCTGTTCCTGCAGTGTTCTCTCTCTTTAAAAGGCTTCGATAATAGTGACTTAACTACATTTTCTTTCTTTGTTTCTGTTGTGTTTTCCATGACTCTGTCTCTCAACAAGGCTCCTTCAAATCTGCTGCACAACTAAACAAGAAGTAAACTGCACATGTACTATTTATGAGAGTCTCTGGCCAAAGACAATCCTCTGAACATAATCATTCTATACATCCATACATAAGGTACATTTTCATCTTTCTAAGTTCTAACGCCAAAACACAACGTTCGTCTGAGACAGTAAAGTCAACATGAGATGTTTGATGTTTATGCCATTCCTTTATTATTGCACTTTTTTTCCCACTGTTGCACGTTTTACATTTTATGTTTACATTACATTTTATGTTTCTAATCTTTTTTTTTCTGTATTGTTTTGCTGCTATGTTAAAACAATTTCCCCTTCTTCTTTTCCTTTCTTCTATTCTATTCTATTGATGGAAAATGATGTCAGATCCTCCTGCTACGGTTACTATGGTAGCTTGCTAACATCAAAGCCCTAATGATGAACAAGCCTCATTGTCTTTGATGTTTGAAGACATGGGAAGAAGAAGATGGGTTTAAGGAAGTGATTAAAGAGAGACGTTAACAGGAATCCAGAGATTTTATACATGTTTTTGTTCTCTGCACTAACAGATCAAACCTGCTGTTACAGGTGAGAGAAACTTTGACTTGACCTGAGCACAGAGAGAAGAATCATGAACAGACAGGAGACAACCAGTGATGTTGATTACAAGAGCTGGACCAACCTGGAAAGCTGTTTAGCACAGCTTCAGACCTTACTCCAAGAGGCACTGGAACATAATGCCTGTCAGGATGGGAAGATCAGCAGGCTCATAGCCAAGTTGGAGGTGGAGACCGGAGAGAATCAGTCTCTGTCTGACCAGGTTGAGGATCTCAAAGCCAAGCTGGAGGTACAGACCACAGAGAAATGGACTCTTTATGACAGAGTTTGGTATCTTAAACAGCAACTAGAGGTGGAGACCGGAGAAAAGAAGTCTCTGTCGGACGAGGTTGAGAATTTTAAGGCCAAGACGGAGGTGGAGACCGCAGAGAAGCAGTGTCTGTTAAAAGAGGTTGAAGATTTTAAAGTCAAGCTGGATTTGGAGACCAGAGAGAAGGAGTCTCTGTCCAAACAGGTGGAGAGTCTTAAAGCCATCACTCTGATATACAGAGATGAGCTGGAGAGACTTAAAGATGCAGATAAGCAGCAACTGGAGCACACATTACAGTGTGAAAGACAGGCTCTCCACACAGAGCTGGTGGACATGAAGAGCCACAACTTCATGCTAAAGCAAAAGCTGGAAAAAGAGAAGGACATGTGTGTGCACCTCCAAAGTGAAGCTGGCAGCCTCTCCACCCAGTTAGTGGAAGAGCTGAAAAAGAATAAGGCTCTGTCAAAAGAGAAAGAGTCTTTCAGTGCTAAGCTGCAGCAGGAGAAAACCTGTATACTGCAGCTGAAGAATCAGATGATGCATCAGCACTTCACCCACCAGCAGGAGCTTCAGTCATCCAAACAATCCAGCCCTGAAACAAAGGCTCTCCTTCACAAAGTGGACGAGCTGAAAGCAGCAAACACCGAGCTCGCCACCAAACTCCAGATTGAGGAGGAGCTAACAGCCAGGCTCTCTTCAAAGCTGGACAGAGACGCCAGAAAGAACAAGTGTGTTATTGCTGAGCTGCTGCAGAGGGAGCTCACCCTGAGACAGTGGATGAGTAACCAGTTCCAAAAGGAAAATGACGACAATCAACAGGAGCTTGAGGCTCTCCATCAGAAACTGGACAGCCTGAAGGTAGCAAGCTCTGAGGACCTGCTGAGCAAAGAGCCAGTGTCACGAGACGCACTCAAGTCAGACGTCTGTGACCCGAAACTCCCAGAGGAAAATAAAAAGACACAACTCAACTTCTTCCACTGGCACAAAAAGAACAAGGACAGGAAGTAGGAGGAGTCAGCAATAAGTCACTCTCCAGCTGTCAGCTTCATGACTGAGCAGACAAGCGATTATTAGGGCTAAAGAAAAGTCGTATTCTTGGAGCATCAGGGACAACTCCTCCATTTACTCCACAATCCATGAAGTTTCACAACACAGAGGAATGAAGAATAAAGCTTCATTCAGGGTAATGTTCACTTAGTGGTCAATGTTAACGTCACATATAAGGGTTAGTTCATTTTTAAAACAGTAGCAAAGGCTAGAGTACAATTATAACAACAGATTTACGATGTTTAAGTGGTCCTGAGTATATACAGTATATACAGTAATGGGGTATGGGCGGGGGGAGTCAGCCAGAAGATAAACCTTATAGCAGCAACATGGACATGCTGGCAGGGACCGAACACTGAATCTATTAACAATACAGAGGAACTGCAGCGGCCACATGGCGGAGTAGTGGCTAGCATTGTTGACTTGCAGCAAAAACACCTAGGTTTCTAATCTGGTTTCACCAAAGGTCTTTGTGCTCGTGTGTTGGTTTTCTCTGGGTTCTCCAGTTTCCTCCCACAGTCCAACATAATGCAGAGGTTATTTAAACCCTTTAAACTGACTGTAGGTGTGAATGTGACCTTGTTGGTCTCTGTGTGGTGGCCCTGTAATGGACTGGCGCACTGTCCAGGGTGTGACCTCACCTTTTCACTCAGACGGCTGTGATTGGCTCCAGCGGCCCCCATGACCCTCAGGTGGATAAAGTGGCAGACGATGAATGAGTGAGGAACTGCATAATTAAATGTTCAAAACTCCGCAGAGTAGCTTTGACCTTGTATTGGCTATCGCTTTATCCTTCACATGGGTGTCGCGGGGGTGGAGCCAATACCGGCTGACATGGGGTGAAAGGTGTGGTCACACTCTAGACAGGTCACCTGTCCATCACAGGACCAACACACAGAGACAAACAACCATTCACTCTCACATTCACACCTAAGGACAATTTATAGAGTCCAATAACCTCTCTGTGTTTTTGGACTATGGGAGGAACCTGGAGAACCTGAAGAACCTGCAGAACCTGGAGAAAAACCCACACTGAAAGGCTCAAACTGCCGCCTGCTGTAAAACAACGTCAGGTCGTAAAGTGATGTCAGATTCTCCCGACACAGGTGACACGGTGACTTGCTGAGAGGCCAAACTTTTTAAGTTTGGGATATCAACAAACTTTGGAAGTTTGGGAGATCAAAGCCTTACTGACAAATGTCACAGCCTCATTGGCTTTGATGTTTGAAGACGTCAGAAGAAGAGAGAAAGAAAACATCATCAGCAACATCGTGAGCACAGAGTGAGTCAAAGACCAACCACAGAGAGAGAAGAACCATGAACAACAGTGAGACAACCAGTGATGGTGATTCCAAAAGATGGAGCAACCTGGAGAACTTTTTAACACAGTTTCAGACTGAACTCCAACAGGCACTGAAAAAGAATGCCTGGCAGGATGGGAGGATCAGTAGACTCATTACCAAGCTGGAGGTGGAGACCAGAGAGAAACAGTCGTTCTCCAATAAAGTTGATGGTCTTCAAGCCAAGCTGGTGGTGGAGACTGGAGAGAAGCAGTCTCTGTCTGACCAGGTTGAGGATCTCAAAGCCAAGCTGGAGGTGGAGACCACAGAGAAGTGGTCTCTTCATGACCTAGTTTGTTATTTGAAAGACCAACTAGAGGTGGAGACTGAAGAAAAGAAGTCTCTGTCGGACGAGGTTGAGAATTTTAAGGCCAAGACGGAGGTGGACACCGCAGAGAAGCAGTGTCTGTTAAAAGAGGTTGAAGATTTTAAAGTCAAGCTGGATTTGGAGACCAGAGAGAAGGAGTCTCTGTCCAAACACGTGGAGAGTCTTAAAGCCATCACTCTGATATACAGAGATGAGCTGGAGAGACTTAAAGATGCAGATAAGCAGCAACTGGAGCACACATTACAGTGTGAAAGACAGGCTCTCCACACAGAGCTGGTGGACCTGAAGAGTCACAACTTCATGCTAAAGCAAAAGCTGGAAAAAGAGAAGGACATGTGTGTGCACCTCCAAAATGAAGCTGGCAGCCTCTCCACCCAGTTAGTGGAAGAGCTGAAAAAGAATAAGGCTCTGTCAAA
This sequence comes from Solea senegalensis, assembly GCF_019176455.1. Lineage (NCBI taxonomy): Eukaryota > Metazoa > Chordata > Actinopteri > Pleuronectiformes > Soleidae > Solea > Solea senegalensis. The sequence continues at coordinate 104,706 of NW_025321552.1, forward strand.
AGAGAAAGAGTCTTTCAGTGCTAAGCTGCAGCAGGAGAAAACCTGTATACTGCAGCTGAAGAATCAGATGATGCATCAGCACTTCACCCACCAGCAGGAGCTTCAGTCATCCAAACAGTCCAGCCCTGAAACAAAGGCTCTCCTTCACAAAGTGGACGAGCTGAAAGCAGCAAACACCGAGCTCGCCACCAAACTCCAGATTGAGGAGGAGCTAACAGCCAGGCTCTCTTCAAAGCTGGACAGAGACGCCAGAAAGAACAAGTGTGTTATTGCTGAGCTGCTGCAGAGGGAGCTCACCCTGAGACAGTGGATGAGTAACCAGTTCCAAAAGGAAAATGACGACAATCAACAGGAGCTTGAGGCTCTCCATCAGAAACTGGACAGCCTGAAGGTAGCAAGCTCTGAGGACCTGCTGAGCAAAGAGCCAGTGTCACGAGACGCACTCAAGTCAGACGTCTGTGACGCGAAACTCCCAGAGGAAAATAAAAAGACACAACTCAACTTCTTCCACTGGCACAAAAAGAACAAGGACAGGAAGTAGGAGGGAGGAGTCAGCAATAAGTCACTCTCCAGCTGTCCCCTTCATGACTGAGCAGACAAGCGATTATTAGGGCTAAAGAAAAGTCGTATTCTTGGAGCATCAGGGACAACTCCTCCATTTAGTGATGGGAAATGTAGTAAAGTTAGTTAGTAATTACAATAAAGCAATAAAGCAACAAGCACATTTTCACAAACATGATGAAAGTTTTACATTAGGAGCTACTTTATGTTCATGTCACGCTTATTTATTACTCAATTTAACCATAAGTCACAAAGTTTAGTTTCATATTTTAAACAATAGTGATAACAATAGTATAAAACAGTAATATAATATATATGTTTATCCTCTTGGCTCCACCTCATTATGTTAACGGTCACATTATATCCCATATCAAAGTGTGACAGTGTTTCATAGTGATGCTTTTCAAGAATAAGACACTGCAGAAACAAAACTTTTATTTTATTAAAGAATTATAGCCCTCACATTTCTCAGTTGATGTTCTTTTCTTTTTGTAAATGTGGGGCAGCAGTGTCCGGTCTGCACATAAATGGTTAAAGTCTGCCAAAGGAAATATGTGCATGATCAGCAGAGGTGACAGTGTCTGTCAGATATGAAAAACACAAGATTTCTCAAATAATTTACTTTATTCATGGACACAAACACTCACACAACAACATTTGGTTTCAGACACGTGGGAATGTTTAACATATACTTTCATATATTGATTTTATATTGAAAAATCAAAGAAACAGCAAACACTAGAACTCTGCATGTACACTAAAGAGATTTAGGTCCACGTGAAAAATACTATTACCAATATTTGTGTTCTGTGTGGTTTTCTTTTGTTTTAAGGTACTGACACAAATACAATAATCACTTGTTACAATTAGTAATAAGATCAGCACCTCAGTACTGACCCCAGAGCTTCTACTGTGTTTCCTGGGTTTATTTTGTCCATAAGTAAACACATCTGTCCTCCTGTAAACCTTTGTTGTGTAGGACAGGAGATTCTTAGATACTTTGTAGCAATGATCATAAAGAAAGAAGAATAAAGAATAAATAAATCTGTTTAACAATGATGATTCTCACAGGTTTCTTTTTTTAGCAATTAAAGGTTAATATTAACAAGTACAGACACTTTCCACTGACAACTTCTGGACACACACACACACACACACACAGTACATCGGGGGGGGATTCATGGGAAGGAGAAGAACCCTATGTGAGAAGAGTGGAGAAAACTGGGCAGAAACAGCATAGGTCACAGAGCCCCTGGAAGTGCAGAGAGGAGGATGCTGGGTAGAGAGGGTGGGCGGAGCTACGATGCCGCTGTGGCCTCAGTGGCGGATGGCAGACTCCCTGGGGTAAAACTCAGCCAGGGTGCTCTGAGGAATCCTCTTCAGCATCTCCTTAGGGAAGATTCTCAGCAGCTGCCAACCGATGTCCAGGGTTTCATACACGGTCCTGTTGTCGTACGGTCCTGCGCACACACGCACACACACACACACACACACACACACACACAAGTGTGTAATGTTTAGCAGAAAATTCATATACGACAGCATTTTATTGCTTGAAAATGATGCTTTGGTTTTCGTAGCCTTATACCATGTGACCATGTGTTAGTCCACACAAACCCACATGAGCCAATCCACGCACACACGCAGTTTGGTGACGCAACCTTCCAGTCCAGGTGGTGGCGTGCTTTTGTTTTGGTAACCATGGAAACTTGAGCTTAAATGAGGATGTCTGCTGACATGAATCACCCTCACTAACGCAGGAGACCTTTGTTTAAGACTAAACAGAACCGTGGGTCAGTACACACACACACACACGCAGTGAGTCAGCAGATCCACAAAGGTCATGTGATCATTGCAGCTGTGCTTCCCAGGTCCCTGGACTCTTTTTTTGGATGTTTTTGAACATCATGTGACCTTACGTCTTTCTGACAGCAAACAAACAGCAGCAGGGACACAAAGGTCCACTGTTTTTACCTTGAGCGATGAAGTTCTTCTCAAACTTCTGCAGGAACTCCAGGTAGAGCAGATCATCTGAGGTGAGTGCCTCCTCTCCCACCACAGCCTTCATGGCCTGGACGTCCTTCCCGATGGCATAGCAGGCGTACTAGAGACCAGAGGAGGCCGACAGTGAGGACAAGGTTCAACAAGACCGGGCGTCAATGAACGACCAGTATGAGCGAGTCCACTGCGGCCCGTTAACACAACATGGAACCAGTGTTTCAATCGGTATCGGGATTTATTTTGAAGTTGTGAATGAGTGAATGAATGAAGGCTTTATTTCCAACATGTTTAGAGAACAAAAGAAAAGATGTAAAACAGAACACAATCAAATTTGATTGTAAAATCTTAGACGTCAGAGGGTGAGATATAAAGCGGACACTTGTTACCAGCTGGTTGGAGACATCAGCGTGGTCCTTCCTCGTCATCCCCTCTCCAATGGCCGACTTCATCAGACGAGACAGCGAAGGCAACACGTTGATCGGTGGGTAGATCTGAGAGACAAGGTGTGAACACATGAATTATTCAGGAATATTATTAAGAGTAGGTACAAAGAGTGGGTGGAGCTATGATGAATAACATATTACCTTAAAAACGTGACTTTAAGTGGATGTTTGTGCACATGATGATATGATGAGTAATGAATACCTGTCTGTTGTGCAGCTGTCTGTCCACATAGACCTGACCCTCTGTGATGTATCCAGTCAGATCAGGGATGGGATGGGTGATGTCTATAAAGACATGAAATCAATAAGAACAGTTCACATGACCACATGTGTCAAGTGACACGGCACTTCCTATCATGCTCTAACAGGGACCCCTCTTGTTGCTATGGTAACTAAAGTCTCTGCGAGTTTAGAATCTCTGTGACTTTTCTGCTCGACTGTGATGCATTCATCGATGCTCGTAAAGGTGCACTCTCGTCTCCTCTCACAGCGACGTTGGGCTCATAGTGACAGTGAATGGGTGAAACTCTGATGACAGAGTATAATCCATATTTGAGGCTAATGTACCGTCGTTGGGCATGGTGAGGATGGGGATCTGAGTGATGGAGCCGTTCCTGCCCTCCACACGGCCGGCACGTTCATAGATGGTGGCCAAGTCAGTGTACATGTAGCCGGGAAAACCTCTGCGGCCGGGAACCTCCTCACGGGCAGCAGAGACCTAAAGAGGGGGGAAGAACAATGATGATGACGATGATGATCCATTTGAAGTTAATGTCCTCTTTACATTAAAGACAGAGCATTTTAGCAGCTAACTATTGTGTAGCAAGGAGCAGAATTAGCATTTAGCTATACAGATAATGATGGAGTAAATGTTTGATAAACACAAGTCTATGGACAATAAGAATGAGGGAAGACGTAAGAATGTCAACGATCAGCTTTTCAGTATCAGAAACAAACGAGGGATTTTCAAAGACGTCATTTCATCTCTTCTGTGGTTACGTTGACTTTGTCCGTTTCGTTAGCATAGACGAGGTAGCAGCCTATTCAGTCATGAGTCACATATACAGTATATGTATATATACACATATATATACTGTATATATATCCATCCGTTCCACCCACTTCTTCTTCATCATCCGTTCCACCCGCTTCTTCTTCATCATCCGTCCCACCTGCGTCTTCTTCATCATCAGTTCCACCTGCTTCTTCTTCATAATTTGTTCCACCTGCCTTCTTCATCATCAGTTCCACCTGCTTCTTCTTCTTCATCATCATCATCAGTTCCACCTGCTTCTTCTTCTTCATCATCATCAGTTCCACCTGCTTCTTCTCATCAGTTCCACCTGCTTCTTCTTCTTCTTCTTCTTCATCATCATCATCAGTTCCACCTGCTTCTTCTTCATCATCTGTTCCACCTGCTTCTTCTTCTTCATCATCATCATCATCAGTTCCACCTGCTTCTTCTTCTTCATCATCATCAGTTCCACCTGCTTCTTCTTCTTTATCATCAGTTCCACCTGCGTCTTCTTCATCATCCGTTCCACACCTTGGATGGTTGTGAAGAACCGACCACAGTACACTTTTGTACCAGGATGCAGAGTTTGAGACAGACGGTTGATGATCCTCAGGTTCCTCGACCTGCACCTTGATATAAGTCCAGTACAATCCATCTGCTGTAGTGCAAACACAGTTCTTCATGCCAACTGTGTTTGGATTCATTGGCAGAAATCGTCTGCATGGACGGGCTCGCTCCTGTAAATGGGATCAGGTCGAGACTGAGACCTGCAGCCTTTCAGAATGCAGTCCAGTTTTTTTTTTTTTAACTGCTGAACGTTTGTGTCACCCACCATCTTGGATGTTACTTGTAGTGTGTTTTACTCTTCTGATACCACAAGATGGCAGCATAAGCGCCACATACCATAGCCCCCGGTATACTCGTCAGGGTCCTGCAGTATGTGACTTCACTGTCGGGCGGTGGTAAAAGTCTGGAAGCCGGGAATAGGACGCATTTCTACCAAAGAAGAAGAGAACGATGCTACAGTCCCTCAGACACGTCGGGTTTGAGTGGCTCATCAGCTGAAAGGTCCGTGGGGCAGTCTGCCAGTTTGTGGGTCAGATGATTATCTTTGGCGACTCCTCCTTCTTTTGATGCTCGGTGGGCGGAGCTTAATACTCCACCTACTGGTGGGGCAGAAATTCATGCTCTTTGCGCACAGTTCCAGAATAATCTGTCTGCACATTGACGCAAATCACGTCATGTGCACGATGTGCGTTAAGTATTATGGTATAGATGACCCACAATGTTAGAACACTTCTTTAACTTTAAGCCTAATTATTTGTGTTCTAGTCAGTTTCATCATCTCTAACACACAAAGAAATAAAGCAGGTGTATTTACTGTGAGCAGCTTTACATCCACATATATCTTGTGAATCTGGATATAGCCCAAACATATCCAGATATCATTTATAATCCATATTGTCCAAACTTACAGAAATATTGATGACGTAAAAAAGTCGAGCCCTACGATCTTACTTTATATTGTATTATATGCTTATATTGATCTTGTTTCCTTTTTGTGCTTATTTTCTTCACCATAAATAATACTACTAATAATAATAATAATAATAAAAAAAGAGTCTACACTGAATCCATTTCCAGTTGGAGAGTATAGTGATTCCATCTGAAAAGAGGCAAACAGCTGGTTGTAGATTCTGTTTTCAGGTTCTCTGCAAAAAAAAGACCAAGAGCAAATCCTTGTGTCCAAAGTCAAGTGAATTTTTTTAAAGAGGAAGCAGGAGAGGGAAAAATGCGTCTCTTTCATCTCTGAGGTTGACAGGCGGCTCAACACTTGTGAACTGTAGATTCAGTGCAAGACTAAACCTTCACACGTATGAATGGGGATGAATGTGGACAGAAGTTAAATGTTAATGTCCTCTTTTATGACCATCACACTGTTGGAGTCTCAGCAGATGATTTGTGCCAAGGTTATGGACAACAACATGCAAGCAAGTAGGATGCACATGTGCTATTTTTAAAAAACCCACATTGTGCTGCCTGTGCAGATGCACAAAAGACTGAGTGGAGACGGGGAGGGCAGTAGTTGGAGGGGGAGACATTTCCTTTTAAAGCCAAGAGGACAATAATGAAATAAGGGTGTTTCCTACACAAATGAAGGACACATTATGCTTCCCTTTCAGCAATAAGCACAAAAGCGAGTCTATGTCATGTTTGTGCAAATGCGGCAGAGACAGACCCGCGCACACACACACGGAGACACATGGACACAAGGACACACACACACACACACACACACACACACACTATAGTGAATATGTAAAAACAACCACGGTGACATTAGCGCAAACATTCCCACAGTTGCGTTGCCCATCACTCTCGCTTGATTAGTTTCCACCTTTTTTTTTTGCAGATGAATTCAATTCATTTGTGATGAACCGATATGATGCTAAGTGAAAAATCACCTGCTTGAATAATAGTCAAATAAAAAAGTACAATCTGTGAAACCTAAATATGATGGAAATGCTTCACAAACCTCAGCAACGTGTTGTTCAGAGAGACGTGAGAACAGTGTGTGAAACAGTGAAGGCAGCAAATATCTGAGCGTGTTGTTTTTGAAATGGCTGCTCAAAGCTAAGTTGTATAAAAAAGCCAAATAACAGCTGTTTAACATTTTGGATCAGATCATGGTTTTTGAGCCTCGGATCTTTCGAAAAATCCAAAGATAATTTTCAATTTATTTTGTTGCCCATCGTGTCCATAGCATAAAAAAACTCTAAATCACATCTAAAACCATGCAATTTGCTCTAAACATGAACAGTAAATAGCAATTTTCTTCTTTTTGTTTGTTGGATGTTTGAAGGCAGACTGGAGTGTATATAACTTTAAATGAGTTTTCATGTCTGAATCACAGACATCTGGTTACTGAAGTGGGTGCACGAGGGAATTATGGGAACTGTGGCTCAATCATGTCGACTATAACTTTAAACCCTTTGTTTACCAGTATGCACTCATGTCGGCTCCTAGAAATATGCTAATAACTTTATTTACTTCCTATAAACGCCACGACTGGACAGAAATGCACTGATTTTATACTTTTAGTGAATATTTTGCACAATGGCTGCAAAAATGATGTTTCTTTTTACTCCTTATAAATTCAGCCTCTTTTAACAAAGACCTTAAAGTAAGACGATGTCGGATTTTGACGTTAAAATAATGTCTACAGGATCATTTTGATAGAACCTCGATGTATAACTGGGTGAATGGCACCAGAGCCTGAACGATGAAACAGTCTACTTTAAGTCAGATGTAACTGGTGAGTGTCGGGATGCACCTCTCTCAGAGCTTCAGCGTAGGAGCTCATGTCAGTCAGAATGACCAGGACGTGCTTCTCACACTGGTAGGCCAGGTACTCGGCCGTGGTCAGCGCCAAGCGCGGGGTGATGATGCGCTCGATACTGACGGGTCACAGAAACAACAGAGGAAAGTTACACATTATGTACACATTTAATGTCACAACATGAATTGAAATATTCATATTCTGATTTAAGACAGCATCTGATGTCATAACCATTTAGACAACCGGTCCCTTACGTGGGGTCGTTGGCCAGGTTCAGGAAGAGGCAGACATTGTCCATGGAGCCGTTCTCTTCAAAGTCAGACTTGAAGAATCGAGCAGTTTCCATGTTCACCTGAGAGACAATCAAAACCACTTCATTATAGATAATATTAAGGGTGTGAATCACAGGGTGCCTCACAATAAAGGTCAAAGGTCATAAAGTCTATGTATGCATCTCTTAACGTAGTTTTCTCCACATTACCCTGGTGTAAACTCCCCGTTTCATCAAGTTGTGACTGCACCTTCATTTATTAATTTATATACACACATATATATATATATATATATATATATATATATATATATATGTAGATATATATATATATATATATATATATACACACACACAGATATAAAATCTGGATATTTTACCCTGGCGTGTCAAAGGATGGCGCTATATCACCACGTCGATATTTTGTCTGACTGCTAATTAAACAAACATACTGTGAAACTACAGTGATTTATTCTTCTATATAATTAAAGATAATATTTCTATTTATTTTCATTCTTTTCCAAGTAAGAATGTAGAAATGAGCGTATCCACTGAGGAGTCGTGTTTCTCGTCGCAGGAGCTGATAAATCCCTGTGACCTGGCTCTGAATGCCGATCGTTTCCTTTCACACTGAAGACAAAAGCCAGATGTTAGTGGCTTTTCTGTCCACTGTGGACATGTATTTAAGTAAATGCAGGTCAAGAGTTTATATATATATATATATATATATGTATGCAGACAGAGACCTATAGAAGCCAACAGCCATGCAAACAGGTCCAACTCATTTCAAATACTATTTTAAAGACTTTTCTCATTGAATTTACATGACTCACATAAGTGACCCTTTGTGAAAGGTGAAGAGTTTTCAACTTTTAATTCATGCTGCTGTTTTTTCCCTTTACAAAAATTATGCTGTAGGTCTGTCAATATGACACTTTTCTATAGAATTTAATGAAGTGCTTATTTAGCCATCAACATGTATGTGTGAATGACAATTGAGCTTTAAGAAGTGAACGACAAATAGGCAAAGATAAGATCAAGACTTCTTTTTAAACTGTTAACATTCAAAAGGAACGTGTGTAAAAGAAGAAGAAGAAGAAACAAAGTGTTTCTGTTTGAGCATTAAACAGATGTTGGAACTGTGCACGCCGTGTCCTGTTGAAAACTTCATGTACATGTGGTGTCTTGCATAAATACAATGGGGAGGAGCTGGTGGAGTGCACTGGAGTGAAGAGTTAGACCTTTTTTCTGTCATAAACACTGATCCTGTCAGGATCAGTTAGTCCTCATGGAGACCAAAATCTGGTCTCAATGAAGCAGGTGCTTATTTTTTTAAAGAACTGTTTAAGTTTAGCGCTAAGATTTGGATTGTGAACAGGTTTAAACTGGGAGCAAGGCATCAGCTTGTTATAGTTAAGGTTAGGGATGAGGGTTTGTTTAGGCTGGAAGTGGCTCAGTGGTTAAGACCGGTACCCTGCGTGCGAAAGACATCACGGTCGCAAGTTCGACTCCACCCCTGGCTGTTTGTACCCAATTCCATTGTAAGTCGCTTTGGATAAAAGCGTCTGCTAAACGACATGTAATAATAATGTAATGCAGTGTCCTGAGAAGAATAGCTGCGAAACCCTGTGTGTTTTTGTGTGCAGCTACATAGAAGAGAACCTGATACCTCAGGACTGATGCTGTCTACATGGCCGGGGGATAAACTCAGAGGTGCAGAAGTAACAAGAGGGACTTAAAGGTTAAATCACCTGGTGAATAAAAGAAACAAAGCAGGGGCGGGAGAGAAGGGACCATGGGTTAAGAGGGGGATAAGAGACACAGATGGGGGAGGGGGGGTGTGTGTGCTTACCCCCATGGCAGCAAAAACGATGGCAAAGTTCTCTGCACTGTAGTCCATTACATCCTTGGATTTCTGGACCAGGCCGGCCTGGCGACAGATTTGGGCAGCAATCTGCAACAAACAGAAGACAACAACAGGATTTACAAGTTACAAATATCTGCAAACGTTACAAACATGGAACAATGTCAAGTCAGGTTTATGTCAACAAGGCTGGGCTTTGTCACATTTATTATTATTATCATTATTATTATTATTATTATTATTATTATTAACTATTAATCCAATTTGTGAGCCTGCTACTTGAATTATGGCCCCTTTGAAACCCCAGAAAACATTAACCTGGTTTAGTTTTGACTTGAAATGATCAAAGATTAACAAGTATAACAAAGTCAAACCTGTGAAACAATGATTTCACAACATGTCCGTGGCTTTATAGCAGCTCAGCTGTGGCTGGGATAAGAAGCTTCTGATGACTCTCTGAATAAAATAATGAAGTTTAACAATGTGTTGAATTATGATTCAACGTCTTTGATCTGAATCAAAAACAACCCAACATTTTGTCTTACAATAACAAAAGAAAATACATGTAAGAGAAGATACTGAACATCCACAGAGATACACAAAGACATGCGAGAAGGTAGCGGCATTAAATGTTGTCCCTGAGTGCTGATGTGTAAAGGGCTGCAGGGGTGAACACAGAGAATGGAAGGGTCAACATCGGTTTCGAAATCCTCTTCTTTTTAGCTGAACAGCGTCAATAACAGACAACACACATTCAAGGAACCTCAATTGCACTGAAGTGGTTATTTACTCAACACAATGACTTTTCTTTATGGACACATTTATTTCATTATATCTACGACAGAGGCTACATTTTCACCTGTGTATGTTTGGTTGGCTTAGTTTTTTTCTTTCACAAGAACTGAATTAAATGTAGGTCTCGTTAAAGGGGCAGAACCAGGGATGGTCCTTAACACGGTTTCCATGAATGTTGTAATGATAATAATAGTAAGAATGATTTATTTGATTAGGTTAGATATCATTTCATTGATCCCACATTGGATATATACACACACACACACACACACACATATGTATATGTCTGTGTATATATACACTAACCCATACACACACACACACACACACACACAGCTGTAGTCTTACGTTAAGAGACACAAGTCATGCATTGTAAGTGTGAGTGAAGTAAAAAGAGAAGTTAAGAAAACAGAAGTAAAGCAATCACATGTTCCCGTCTCGTCACATTTCGCCACAAACATAAATCACACTAAAATCTTCCATCTTAGCTTTTGGTTTTAATTTGAGCACTGAGGTTTATTTTTGACCTTGAGAACATTCATGCACTCAGTTTTTCCAAACCATTTAGTAGCTGAGCTGAGGTCACTGCAAGTTCAAAAATAAAGACGACTGCACACTCCGCTCCATCAATAGTTGTATTCAAGGTTTTATGTTCATCAAGATTTGTTTCAAAGAAACAAAAAATGACTAGAACAGAATGAAACATCATTTGTAGCAGGTGTAAAACACACAGATCTGCACTACAGTCCCTAGACCACACCATTCTCCAAGTCCTTGATTCCATTTGATTTTCCTGATTCAATTCTCAGTCTTTTCTCTCTCTCTCTTTTAGCACAGATTGCTCGGCCATTTTCAGACTTGTCCAATTTAGACTAGGATCATTGGTTTTATGTCATGATAATTCATTTAAGTTTTTAATTCCCATTTCAGTTGTCTACATGTTGTCATGAGTAGGGATGGGTATCGAGAACCGGTTGTTGTTCAGAACCGGTGCGCAGTCAAACCGATTCCTCGGAACGTTACTGTGCCTGCTTAATGATTCCGCTTATCGGTTCCGCTCGTTACAAATGTGTCATGACGTCACACGCGCGCTGCGTTGTTTTGGTTCAGAACGCAGCAAACATGGCGCCGAGGCAGAAGCGCTCTAAAGTGTGGTTACATTCCTCGCGACAAGGCGGTCACTTGCAACACTTGTAAAGTTTCCATTTTGTCCAAAATGCAGAAACATTTCATTTGCAGGACTGCTACTTAGTGACGACTCAAGCAGCAGCGAAGCTAACGGGATGCCATCTGTGTCGGATTTCACTCCCAGACCACGCCCCCTGCACTGCTCCCCACTCTCCCTCCTCCTCCTCCTCCTCCTCCTCCTCTCCTCACTCAGCTCTCTGCCCACTTTTTGGCATTTTATGGGCAGAGTTAGCCTCAGAAGAGGGGGTTTGAGTTAACGCACACAATATTAATACCGATTGCCATTAAAATCGTCTTTTATGGTAAAGCAGCGCAAGTTTTACATTCTTCCACTCCACTTCTCTCTGCATACAAACATCAGACACATCAAACTCATTTAAAAGACGATTTTGTGAGAAAACAAGCGTAGGTTCAGGTTGGATCCACATGCCGATGTGTCCCTGGTCAAGTTGCTCCTGACGGCTGTGCCCTCAGTGTGTGAATGGGTGACAGATGTGTGATGAAAAAAGTGCTGCACATAAATGTGCTGTATGAATGTGTGAGGTGTGAATGGATGTATGATAGAACGCTAAAGCACTTTGAGTGGACTGGAAAAAGTTCCACATGAATAAAGACCATTTACCATTTGTAATTATTTTGTAGTTTTTCCATTAGAAAAATAAAATGTAGCATTTGATACCAATTATCTGCCAATCGGAAAATACTTCCATGGTGCTGGCAAACTAATACCACAGTCTGTTTGGTGGTCTCACCTCATTGTGTGGCAACCCAGCAGCTGAAAAAATTGGGATCTTCTGTCCTCTGGCGATGCTGTTCATGCCATCGATGGCTGAGATACCGGTCTGGATCATCTCCTCAGGGTAGATACGGCACTGAGGATTGATGGGCTGACCTGGAAAACACACAGAGCATAAGTTTTCACTACAGGAATTGAAGTATTGGGCCTAGCTCAGGAGACAATTGGGATGGAGCTTCAAGTTCTACATTTCTGATTTGGTCGGAGCAGATCTGGCTTTGTATTTCACAGCTGACCAAACTCCACAACAACTTGTAAAATCATGTTCACAGTCCAAATATTTTAACTTCACTTTGTTACTAGAGCTCATCTTTTTACACAAGCCCACCATGAATCTCTTCATGTGGCATCTTGCCATTGAATCCATCCCTAGCACTTCAGGCTCAGTGCTCATGCCGCCTTCAGAGCCAATCCGCACGTCACTGACTTTCCTCGGAGGCATTCAGTGCCCTGCATGCAAATGCTGTCTTCATTCAAGTCCACTGTGGGATCACTTTGGATTCAGTGTAGACTACGATGAGAAATGTTATATATGTTTATTTATTTCGGTCATGACATTTAGATCACTCATCACCCAGCAGTGCAGTTCACACAATACACATAACCGAAAGGGAAAGCGGGAGAAGCCAAAATCTTATCTAGTCCTGCTCCCATTATCATCAGACATTACATTATTTTTTTTTTTACTACATTTGACAAAGAAAACATGTTTCAGCATCAGGTAGCACTCAGAGATATAGTCTAGCTCTAGACAGTCAAATCAGACTCCATGTGTGTCTGTACATGTGTCCATGATATTCCTTCACGTGTGACAGTCTCGACTTGTTGCCTGGCATATTCAACTTCCCAAAAGTCACAAAATGATCCAATCAATAGATGTCAATGCAACATTTTTTTAATTTATTTTTTCTCCGTTTAGTCATCCATCTCATCTGTAGGATTCGCCTCGCTTTGCTTCTCCATTCTTTTCACGCGCCCGAGGGTTGTGGAGACGTCGGAGCGCAGCCCAACCACGACTCTCTTGGACCGCATGCGGGACTCAAACGCACGGATTACCCACTGGTACCTGTCCAGGCAGCCGCTTTACCGTCAGCCATGTCCCTGGGCGGAACCATGACACTGATGGTCACGGAGCGACCGCACAGAGAAGCCTCCGTGCTGATTCTCTTATGATTGGTCACATACCCACACAGACAGACAGACAGACACAGTTATGTGAGGAAACATACCCATGATGTCCAAGTAGTCCTCGGCCAGAACACTGGGCCCACGGTCGATGGGTTTGCCTGAGCCGTTGAACACGCGCCCTGAAAAGAGGAAGAGTTTCTCCTTTGAGTTGAGCAGAAATCAAGTCTAATGTTTGATAAATAACAACTATGTGGTTTATGTGAAGTTGAATTCAAAGATAATTACTAAGAAACTCTTTATAAAATGCAGTTCATTAGATGACACTTCCAACAGCATCTGATCTTTTCTGTTCTGTGTCAGAGTCTAAAAACATGAAAGTGCTTCTGATGGCTCTTGTCGAGTCTACAAGTAACAAGTAGAAGTAATTAGAAACTCACAGACGTGATTAATGATGCTTCAGAAACAAAGGCAGGTTTACTTTCCACGGCTGTTCAAATATATGTAACCTTGTGCTGTACTGAGATAATCGCACTGATTCAGACTTTCAAGAGCATTCAGAGAAGGTGTGATTCAGTTCTGCTGCTTTAACCATTTAATGAGGAGAATGAAAACTTTAGGAATATAATAATCATTTTGGTGGAAAATGCTGTCAAAATACTTATACAGTATTCAGCACGGTTTCAATGTTTCATTTTTATGTGAAAAATATCTGCTGTTTTTTAGTGTAACTTGTCATGAATAAATGTGGATTGCGTGTTCATCACATACCCAGCATGTCCTCCGACACGGGCGTTCGCAGGATATCACCAGTGAACTCGCAGGCAGTCTTCTTGGCATCGATGCCGGACGTTCCCTCAAACACCTTCACAAGTTAAACACACAGAAGCAACGGTCACTCACAGGACCATCGTTAACGGTTGTAAATACAGACCTGGTCGTTCTCACTATTTTATCAATGAATCAATTAGTCAATGTTGAAAAATATTAGCTGATGATTCATGACACGATAATGTTCTCATAATTCTTATTTTGCCCTCAAACCAAAAATAATCAAAGCTTTTACAATAAGGAAGCTGACAAACCCACCCAAATCAATGAATTGATTATTAAAACAGCTGAAGATGAATTGATTATTAGTTGCAGCTGTAATTAAGACTAGTGATGAATGGTCAAAATCACTGGATCACATATTGCATAATTATGTTAACACTAATTATTAATTATGCCTACGAAACAGCTTGAAATGGCAGTAGGAGGTCAATATATCAGCAGGGATTCACAGTTTAAAAGATCTAAAATGAGCGTGGTATCGTCCAGTGAGCACTACATTCACGTGGGTTAGGGTTATTCCCTGAGCAAGGTAACCCCCATTGCTCCCCAGGGCGCTACTCAGTGCCCACTGCTCCTAATTCTAGGATGGGTCAAATGCAGAGGAATAATTTCCCTAAGGGGATTAATAAAATTAAAAAAAATCTTACTGTAGGTTCAGTTCCTGAGCTTCATCACAAACTCTTGTCTTTGAGGTAATCAACCCTCTATCTGACCTCACCATTTTGTTGTGCAATATCAGTTCCAGTATAATGACAATAAAGATCCTTTCCTTTCCGAGAAATAAACTGTGGGCTGTCAGGGCCAGCAGGGCCTTCTCTGCTGGCCCTGACAGCCCACAATTTTTTTTAAATTATTATTATTGTTGTTATTTTTAATAATGAAATTAATGTGTGTCTGAACGTGTCTGAATTAAATTACTTTTTCAATATGTTATGATTATATTTCCAGAAAGAATATGGTTATTTTTTGTGAAGCTGAGCTGGATTTTCCTGGATGTCATTAAATGCATCATAGCTCCGTGGACCTGCTCTAGTAGTATTGCTGGCCTTTTGTTGAAGCTGCCATTTTCCTATTTGGTTCTAACTTTGACTGACGTGTGTCGTCATCCAATCAAAATGTGATGCATAGTGACAGAACGCCCCAGGCCCAGCGATGTGTCTGGCGCTAGCCCCCAGTGATGTCATCAACGACGTTTGAACCTTTGGCGGGTTTTGAAGTAAACTATGATCACTGCATTAACACCACCGATCCATCATGATCTCCTTCGTGTGCACTTATTACAGCGATCGTTTGGAGAAAAGAAGGAAATTATTTCAAGAGGAAGACCTACACCCAAGAGGTACATCATTTACCGTAGTTGGAGTGTTAATGATACATTTATAACATTTTTTAGAAGTGGTGAGGACAAAAGTGTTGATCATAAATAGTGCCAGGGACGTGTTCCCCGCGTAGCTGACGCCTATGCTTATGTGGAAGCTTGTTTTTGTGTCATATAGTGACATAATGGAAGATGTGGTGGTAATGATGCAGTAGCCTATAGATGCGCAGTGGTGTGTGTGTGTGCTATGGCGTGTTTTTTTTTTTTACTGAAGGCCCTGACTGAAACCCCACAGTACGCTACTAGAAAAAAAATATATATCTACACAGAATGAGTACTATTAAGCTATAGCACTACAATCTTCTTTCAAATCATGTGTAGATGAATGTTTGTTGAGATATTTATAATAATAATAATAAAGATTTCAAACACATTGGCAGCTGAAGGAGCAGTCGGTGCATCAGCCAGCAGCCTTGATCATATGGGCATAATGGAGGTTTATAACAAAGGCACTCACATGAAATCCTGTTTCTTACCTGGACAACTGCTTTGCTGCCAATCACCTCCAGGACCTGCCCACTTCTCTTGGTGCCATCAGGCAGAGTCAGGTGGACTATTTCTGCGTATCTGGGGAACTAGTTCACAGAGATTCAACAGCTGTAATTTATATCTCTAGTACAACAAGCATCTGCAAATACTAGACAATAAAAGTTTACTGAAAACACGTCCATAATGTTAAGTGAGAAGAAAAAGCACTGGGTTGTATATTAGGGGGAAAAGAAAGAACTGATACGATCTGTGAACTCTGTAAAGACCCTTGCTCCACCATTGTCCAGTGACCAGAACATAATCACTGTGAGGAGGTATTTTATTCGAGAAGAAAGGAAAAAAATGCACAACAGACGAGCAGAATGTTGTAGCTAAAGCTGAATTTTAATGAATCATGTTGTGGCCAATTGATTTCTGCGTTTATGGGGAGCAGAATGTTTCTTACAAAGGTTCTTTTTAAAAAGACAGCAGATTGTAAAGGCATTAGCACAAATGTGTCACTAATTTACAGATCATGGTGAGTTCACAGCAAATGCAAATCAATTTATTCCACATAGATTACAGATAATGTCAACAAGGACTCAAGGAGATGCACCTTTCAATTCCATAAGGCTAACCCCCCAAAAACAGGAAATTATTCCTCTCGCACGCGATATCAGAAACAACTGGTGTTGGAGTTCTGTCAACGATTGCATGTGTGAACCCACAAACATTATGACATTACATTTAAATGGGAACTTGGAAGTGGGAGTTGTGGGTGACATTCCCCAGTCAACTCATTCAAGCTGAGAAGTTCTACATGGTTTTTAGACCTTCTTAGTTGGGGGGTGGAGTGGCTCAGTGGTTAAGACTGGTACCCTGTGTACCGCGTGTGCAAAATACATCATGGTCGCAAGTTCAACTCCACCCTGGCAGGTTGTAAATAAATCAGGTTGTTCATCTCCAGGAATGTCTCAGAGACATTAAGACCTGGATGACCTGTAACTTTCTACTTTTGAACTCAGAAAAAACTGAGGTCATTATACTCAAAACACCTCAGAGAAAAACTTTCTGACCACATTGTCACTTTAGATGACATCACCATGGCTTCCAGTTCCACTTAAAATCCTGCTCCTCGCATACAAAGCACTTCATGATCAAGCCCCCTTCATACCTGAAAGACCTTGTTTTACCTTATCACCCCAACAGATCACTTAGGGCCCTGAATACAGGTTTATTTGTTTCAGTTGATAAGAGCAGAATGTGCCAGAGCCTTCAGTTACCAGGCTCCTCCTCTCCTGTGGAACCAGCTCCCAATGACAGTTTGGGAGGTGGAGCCTCCCTCTGTATTTAAAGGGGACATATTATACCCTATTTCCCCCATTGAAATAGTTCCCTGGTGTCCTAATGAACATGTCAGTGACATGCTTTGGTCAAAATACCGTAAGGATGAAGCCTCATAGCAGTTCAATAACCCTGTTAGACCCGCCCCTTTCAGAACACTCAGTTTTCGTGCATGGTCCCTTTATATGCAAATGAGACACAGGCAAACACACACACCCACTTCTTCCAGGGGGTTTCTGATTTGTCCTCTTTGCAGCGCTTTACAACTCTATTCGTCTCCCCCTCCCTCCACTAGTTCCCTGACAATATCAACATGGCAGCGTGTGCAGAAAACAGCGAGAGTGCCGTCACAGGAAGAGACGTCCAACTGTAAATCAGTTAAAAACACTTAGGAACAGAACCACTGATCGCCACCGCTGATCGCTGTATGTGACTGTATCAGACTGAGTCTGTGCTCCGGTCATGGAGGACGTACTGAACAAATATTTTTAATTAGGACGTGTCAGAATGGTCAGTTGCTCTACGTGACCTTTTCTTCTTTCCACTGGCCACAGTCTGATGTGAAGTGGTGCGAACACACGTTTGCTGACTTTATCCGGCACATTAGCTTCATATATAAAATCCTCTGTAAAACACTGTGCTCCACTGTGCAGCCACCAACAGCACACTTGTCCCTCCGCGTTGACATAATACCGCTCTTCCTCCCTCGCCTGCACTCTCGCAGGGACAAGGTGGAGCTAAGGTGGAGCTAAGGTGGAGCTAAGGTGGAGCTAAGGTGGAGCTCTCCAAGTAAACTTACTGGTGGGCGGTAACATTCGCGGTGAAATGCGCATGCTGCCGTCATAAGCGCAGGGAATTCAACATGGAGTGTTTTATGGCCTATACTTACACTAAGAGGGACCACGAAAACATGACTGAGTATTCTTTTTCCACACTTTGGCGACTGGTAGGGCCTCCAGAGTCCCAAATATAGGTATTGAAATGATTAAAAAGTTGATTTTGCATAATATGTCCCCTTTAAAGTTAGACTTAAAACCTTCCTCCTTTTTTCCAGATATTTGATTCTGGTTCTGTCAGGTTTCTTTTTCAGGCTGACACTCTTTCTCCTAAAGGCACTGCAGAGGTGTGGTTTACCTTTTAAATCCAAACAATCTGAGACTGAGTCAACTTCAAGTCTTACATACTTTAAATTAAATAAAATAAATTAAAAGTTAAATGTCCATCGTTCCTGGCACAAGTAGGCACAATTGCACAGACTGATGCTTTTTTGCCTAAACGCTCTATTATATACACATTTATTTATTTTTTGTTACAAAGGACATTGTTTGATTGCACTGTTCAGATAATAAAAAAAAAGAATTGTTAAAATGAACACTTTGTGTGTTCCAGGTCAACACACCACTCCTTTTTTGTTTTAAAGGGGTAAAACCGTTGTTTTTATCTGACACTATGTGGAAAATGTGCCATTCATTGTCTTACCTTCACATTATCCAGGATCACCAGGGGGCCATTTACACCAGACACAGTAGAGTAAGCTGAAAGACAAGAAGGCAGATATTTGAGGGCTAAATTAAGGGCTACATTTATCGTCAACTAATTTGACAATCGATAAATTGGTTTGAGTGTTTTTTTATAAATATCTGATATCTGGATTCCCTCCCTCATATAACAAAGAAATCACTAAAACTGAATCACTTTGGTTTGTGGACAAAACAAGATCATTTAAATCAGGGGTCGGCAAGAAGGTTCGGCCAAGGGGCCATCATATCTTCTCATCCAAACTATTCAATATTGAACTAATATTGAAGCAAACTTGACCAACAGAACTGGCTTGAATTCATCTACCGGGTCGGATATTAATGCTGGCGCGCCAGTTTTGGCCACAGAAAGAGAAAAGATCCACTTTAATTTAAATGAATCATTATTTGCAGCTCTTTTACATTTAGTGGTTCATTTCTTTTTTTCAGGGAGGCCACAGGACAGTCAAACAAGACAGACAATACTGACAATATTGGCTTGTCCTTGTGTGGCTGAAAGCCACCAATCAACATGAAAGCATGGAGACTTCCTTCCTATATGGTTAATAATCACATGCTGACCTTTCACGGTGAGACTTAAACAGCTTTCACCCACTTCCAGACCCAAATGTCAAAGGCAAATGTCAGGATAAAATGCATGAGATTTACTTGTTCACAAATGGTTAAGTACTGTTACACAGGCACACTGTTAGCCCTCAGCCTTGTAATAATAGAGCACTAAATGAAGGGTCATCACCAAAAGAAGGTTGGTGGGTATAGCCTGTGGCCTTCCCCAATATTAAATGATAATAACTACATTAGGATGTACTGAAAGGACATACTCATGTTCAATGAAGACTGCACATCAAATATTGCAGCAATGTCGCACACGCCTGCCATTTCCCTGAACTTCAGCTGCTGTGTATTCCTTTAATTATCACTAAAATGTAACAGGTATTCACGTCTTTATTTGTGCGTAAAAGAAACATTCCAGTGGTTTTGCACAATCAGTGCAGTGAATCCTGTGTCCTTACAACTCACATTACCCCTCGCCATTTCACAATTGATGCGATTGGTGCTGTGCATTGGTACTTTTAATGAGTTTTTTTCTGAAGTCCAGGCTCTCTCAGGTTTCAGTTCTGTGATCAAAATCAACTCGCACTGACATGGAAGTCGCTTCCTGCAGCCGATACATTATATTGTAACAAGTGTCTGTGTTGGGTCTTGTTAAAGTTACTTTGAGGGTTTCAATCATGTAATAGCAGTGACGTGTTAATTCGGCCAGGTGAAGGTTTGAGGACACAGTTTTTCCATTAAGCTGCAAAAGGACGTCGTATTAGGACTCTGAGGTGTGACAGTGATAAACCTGCGACTGGCTATGAGGAAATAGGACAGAGACAAAGTACAGGGTTTTAATGGAGGTACTGACGAGGGATGGGCTATTCTAGCAACACTATTCTAATATCCAGTGGTATTATTTGTTGAATATTCTAAACTCCAGCACATCAAAGCCAGTGAAAGTAAATTCAAAGATCCTGGTAAATCATATCACCTCTGCGGGATCCACAGCATGTTAGGCTGAGGTCCTATCCACACAAATGGAACGAAAGGTGAACAATCTTTCTCTTGGTCAGAAAAAAAGTCAGAACTGTAGAACAGACAGAATTGCAGAGCTGCAACTAATGATTATTTTCATAACCGATTAATCTGACGATTAATTGTTTGGTCCATAAATATCAGAAAACCTTAAAAATGTTGATCGGTGTTTGTCAAACCTGGAAATGATGATGTTCTCAAATGTCTTGTTTTGTCCACAAACAAAAAGATTCACTTTAAATGATTTGTGTTATCCAGAGCAGAAGAAATGAAGAAAATAATCACATAATAACAATCGGAAATCTTGTTTTAATCATGAAAAAAGCTTGAAACTGATTAATCGATTATCAAAATAGTTGTCAATTCATTTAGTAATTGAATAATAATCGATTCATTTTTTTCATCTTTTTAATAACATAAGGCTGGGAGATGTGAGTCATAAAGAATATCTGGATATTTTTAGACTGTATATCCATATACGAGATAAATGAGGACATAAAGCTGCACACAGGTCGTTTCTCTGTATACAGTATATTATTTAATGTATAGTATTAAGTGTATTCCACTCATTTATTCAATATAATGTGATAATTATCAATGCAACAACCTTTAAAACCAGGAAAATTCATCAAATACTTTATCACAACATGATGATAACCAAAATATAAGACCAGATCGTCTTATTATATAATATTGTAACTGATCAAATACTCATGCTCTTCCCTAGTGTCTGTGCACCAGCACCAGGAAACAGTTCAAGGATTCTTGCACTTACTGAAACAAGGAACAGATTTCAGCCACTGTCTGTGTCAGGCTCAGTCAAACCTGACTATGTGTCAGTGCTTCATACAATATCCACACAAGTGGACACAAACTCACAAGACTACTTTATAATCACACAAATCTCTTCCTATAAATGCAGAACTCCTTCAAGTTCATGAGGATTCTGCCAACACCGCCCAACACTAGCCCTCTGCACATCTGCAGAGAGATGGGACTGAAGTGGGTGGGAACTGGAGATGGCAGCATTGTTTCCACTCCATTTTCCATCACTGTCTGCTGTTCCCCTTTATCTGTGAACTGTCAGTCCCATGGCCGATATCAAAGACACGAGGAAATTAGAGCAGACTGGTACAAATGTACAGCTCTAAAGCTTAACGGGGGGTATTCTCTATGCTACTAATTAAGCTGGGGGCCAACAAAGTACCCTGTCAGTGTGCTACAGTTGAGCATCCATTATATTATGCTATATATTTGTATGTGTGGGAGGCACCTTACAATACATGTCCTACATATAACATGAACTCTAACTAGTTTATAATCCTGTAATGAAAATAAGGGCATAGTTTCCAAACAGGAATTATTATGGTAACAAAAGCTTTCATTAAAATTCCATCAAATTTTCAAAACATTATGTTTTCTTGTGGCCGAGCCTTTTTTCCTCCTTCAAAGGGCAAATTATCCGTGTTTGCCATGTTTATAAAAGGACTTAATAGCTACACTTAGCCTACAAATTGCTCACAGATCTCAAAAGAGATACATATGGCTATTTCCTGAAGGGTGATGATAATGCCGCAAGGAAAATTGGGCTACATAATTATACAGTAACCTCTTAGAAATCCATAAGTCAGTGCATCCTTAGGTAGAGCGTCAGTAATGGTGGTGGTGGTGGTGGTGGTGGGGGGCTGGTACTTTTGACTTCCTTCATTCACTTCACTTTAACGAGCACAACATCAGACACATACTGTACATGGATTTTAAATCTTCTTTTTCGTTGTTGTTCAAAGATATTAATGGAAGTAGGAAACTCATTTAAAACATCACTGCCAATGGGGACACAAGGAAAAACTGATTTTACCCACAAACAAGACTCAGCTCATAATAATCCATTCCAGCTTAAGTCTTTGATATCTTGAGAAAATATTCACCACTTTATCTCATTAGATAGATTTGTCTGACTGGAATCTACAGTTTGTGCTGCTTTCAAAACTCTTCATATCAAAAATTTGACATCACAGCACACAGGAGCTGTTGATCCACCACTAGCTCCATCTGCAAGTTCAAATTTGTTATTTTGTGACTTTGGCGCTTCATACATTTCCTGTGCATTTGGCAGAAATGGACCAAACCAGGAAGAAGAAGAAGACCAGCAGCTCCCGTCTCCCCACAAGCTGAGAACAAAGATCCTCTCTATGGGCGCGGAAGAGCGAGACGTAAAAAGTGAACATATGTTTACGAGATCGTACACTTATGCAGATGTATATTTTATTAGCTATTATTAGCTATTGGTGGGAACATGAGTCCCCCTGCTTGCAGCCATTTTGACATGATGGACAATTATTTATCTGCAGTTTACCACACAAAGACCTTATTGTCAAATTTAATTTATTAACAATATCAATTTAACTATAAGCAGTCAATTGAACTAAGTGTAAAAAGAAGAGAAGTCACAGAGAGTCATGTAGCGCTGTGTTGTTCTGAAGGTCACTAAATCTAACCTCTGACCTCCAATAACATTGGACAATGTCAAAATGCAAAATATTTCCACACGTGTGATTTCAGAGAAGCAGGAGGGGTTTTGAGATTGGTTCATGTGTCACCTAAATCATCAGTTGCCATGATTACTATTAGTGGGCCGCAGCTGTGGGTTAGAGGGAGGAGATCATGGCATCTTTTCAGTCACATTCACACCTATGGTCAGTTTAGAGTGTCCAATTGGACTGTGGGAGAAAACTGGAGAGAACCCACACACACATGGGGATAACATGCCAACTCCACACAGAGAGTACTTGAGGTGAACTGGGATCCAAACCTATGACCTTTTTGCTGTGAGGAAACAATGTGAAATAAGATATTCCTAACAACTTCCTCAGCCATTTGGTGACACCAATCTAGAGTGGGGATGAGAAAAATGTATGAGGAGTAGTTACAGAGGGATTAACGCCACATAAGCAATGTTTCAGAAAATGTCTTCATCCACACTAACAATATATACATGAAAATGTAAGAAAAATACAGTTTCAATGTGTTTCAGTGTACAACAAAAAAACTAACTTGTGTGGACGACCCCTGAAGGCACTATACTGTAGCCCATTTATTAAAAAAAGAGGAAAAGAGTAAAAAAGTAAGTTTGCTCTCTCATTTCAAAACATAACAATTGCTCAATGGCCTATATGTTCACAAGGTGTGAAGTGGCAACATTTCCCATTAGGTTTGGAAAACTTTTTCCACCACTCTTTTGCTACTTCAGTTCAAGTGTAGCAGTCCCCTGGTTTGGCATGCAACAGTAGTGTGGGTCACCCCACAGCCTGTTCAGCTGCCAGAGCTCTTTGTGTACAAAGATGTTAATTGGTCCTAATCCGCCACTCAAAGCTGTTTTGGTAGCCTGACCTCGCACCCTGAAGGACACCTTGGTGTGAAATACTAAAGAGCCCATTCAAGTGCCAGAGAAAAGAGGCACAGAGCATTCCACCACAATTCAATTTCCCAGCTGAAAGAGAGGAGAACTGGAGGGAGGAGGAGGAGACTGGAGGTTGGATGGCAATGAGGGTGCATCATCGCTCCGACAATAAACCAATGCTACAAAGCAGTGGCTGCTGTGATGTGCAGCCTCACAATCACGCCTCGGCACCTACTTCAAGGGATTCCCACAGCCCCGCTGGACATGGGAATGCTAATTGCCTCTGTCCCTGCAACCGACTCACCCCGGCCTCCTCCATCCCTGCAACCGACTCACCCCAGCCTCCCCCGTCCTCACCTCAGCACATACACAGCCAAACACATGCAACAGCGAGTCCATAAAGTTACTTACAGTCCTCCGACTTCTTGTATCCTTTACTTACATTTCATCACCATGATCCAAGTATATCCTTCTGTCAAGCTTGTTTGTTTATTTATTTATTCATTCATTCATATGTCTCATTGTGATGCTACAGTTAAGTGTAGAATATTTGTACATTACTTATAAGGTAGAGACGCACCAAAACATTTAGGCTGAAAGACTTTTAACATCGAAACAAAGCGATGGAAACAGGATGTTGTGATGACGCATGGACAGGACACAAGTACATGATGGCCACGTTCCATTTAGCTTCCTCAGTCTCTGGTAAGGTTGGGCAATATATGGATATGATATCTATATGGTGACATGAGACAATATCTGGTCTTATATATTAGATATGGTCAAATCATGATAAAGTATCTTTGATGACTTTTTACATTGATCATCATATTTATTATATTGAACACATTTGTGAAATACACTACATATCATAAATGAACACTGATCAAAAGCACATGGAATTGTCAAAATGATATTTAAAAAAAACATCACATTCATTTTAAGCCTAATTATTTGTGTTATAGCCGAATTTGACTACATTTACAGTCAATGTCATTGTTTCTAACACACGTAAATATCCTTCATTTAAACATTAAAAAGCCAAAGAAATAAAACCCCGTATTATCTGAAATGATCGTGTAATACAGCCCATAATATTTTGGAGTGTATTTACAGTGTATTGTCACTCTCCTTTGAGAAGCAAAAACCATCTTAAAAGATATTATATTTGATAGAATTTATATTATTTATTTGTATTATATATATCCTTGATATGGAATTATATAAAAAGCACATTGTGATAAAATGATTTTCCCACATGAGCATGAAAGCTAAATGTGGGGAAACAAACTTGAAACTCAAGCCTCATCTCCACCATACAGAAGAGTCTCAGATTGTCAAATGGGAAGGGAACCAAAATAAATCCTATGATTTGACTTGTACAGCAGTTGTTTTGGGTGTACTGAATCCTTAGACTCATTCATTAAAAAGATTAGTTCAGTACTTCCTGCATGACGGGATCCCAGACTTCGTCTGACACAGGCACTGAACTGAAATACGGTGGCAGGGTCTGTGATGCAGCTTGCTGCTCGCCATCGCAAAATACACCAGACTCTTCTGTTAAATGATGAGATTTAAGACATTTCCTTGGTAAATGTTGGAGATTAAAGCAATTTGTAGTGTTGACACTCTCTGACCAATCAGTGGACGGCAGTCTGACAACGTCACACTTTAGTATCGGCTAAGCTCACTTGGAACCTCAATAATAAAAAAAACATAATAATAATAATAATAATAATTGTGATAATTGATTAGAATGCCAAACATCGGATTATCCAAGTACCATCTGAACAATTGTGGGATAGAAGATATTGACGTAACCTTTAGCAGAAAAGAAAATCTAAAATAAATGAAAACTTTTTTCTAAAAAGAACAAACAGGACTACACCAACACAACAAACAGGACAATGTGTTCCTTTTTCCTAAATTAAAAAAAGTTGCTCGGGTTTGGGAAACACAAGCACAACAAAACATCAAATCAAGTTGTCACACTACTTAAACTGCTTTGTACTTTCAAAGTGGAAATAAAAGGAACCAAAAGACAGAAGCGCCAAGCTGAGGGTTTTGTTAACAACTTTTAGAACATAAAACCATTCTGAAAAAGGGGGCTCAATTTTTGCAACACATTGAGCTGGGCTATTGAACCCTGCAGGTACACGGGTACTCTGTAGACACAGGACTCCCTACCTCCCTGCACTGACCGTCATCTGCCATGGCCTGAGTGTGACTGTACCAGCAGAGAGGGCTCTGCTGTTTGCTGCATGAATTATTCAAGATTAAAGATGTCACAAACTAGACGATATCACAAACTCGAGTAACTGCTGATACTGAGATCAGAAGTCCTTTTAAACTATGAAGCTGCCAGCTAGACAATCCCTGTGCTCACTACTACTGCATGAGGTCACATGAGGTGGCTTTCCACTGCACAGTTCCATGAATGAGAGACTTTTGCAGGAAATGCACATAGCATTTCCACTGCAGGATCTAGGAACCAAACCAAAGTACCACTCATTTCAGTTATAATATTAGTGCACACACACAGATATTCACATCCCGTGCGCAATATACGTATGGAGGATGGAAAGTGCCAAATAAATAAATCCACCATTAATTAATTAATTAAATGAATACATTTTTAAATAATTAATTAAATGTATCATTAATTAATTAAAATACCAATTAATTGTATGTAAAAAAACATATAGAATTATTTCACTATTTAATTATTTATCACTAGTACATATGCATTTATTAAAAGTATTTCATATGTTCATTTATCAACTCTGTGATGAGACTTAAGCAATTGGCGCCACCCGCCATTCAAACAGTAGAACAAAGAAGTAGCTGCTGTTCCAATTGAAGAGATCGTACTCCTGTACTTGGCGAGTATGTACTCCAGTAGTACTTCTTGAGTATGTACTTCCCAAGTATGCAAGTACTTGGGTATTGCGAAAGGGCCATTGATTTTCAGTGATTGTAAATAAAGTTTTGTATAATAAATTTCAATAAAATAAAAATAAAATTCAATATACTTCAAATAATTTGGCCTAAAACTAAAGAAGTGATAATAAGTGACTTTAAATACAATTGTCATTTTGATGTATCTTTTAAATCAACATAATATTGAATTTATAATATTTAGTGATTTCAGTAATTAATTCAATATAATAAATATGCTGATTATCAATGCAACAGCCTTAAAAATCCATCACAGATACCTTATCACGATATGACGATAATATCTTTCTTTCTACATTTTTTTTATTCATGGAAGTCGAGCACATCACAGGCTCAGCCGCACATTACAGATCTGTATCAAATGTCATCCACGG
The DNA here is from genome assembly GCF_019176455.1 of Solea senegalensis. Lineage (NCBI taxonomy): Eukaryota > Metazoa > Chordata > Actinopteri > Pleuronectiformes > Soleidae > Solea > Solea senegalensis. The sequence continues at coordinate 131,974 of NW_025321552.1, forward strand.
TAATACTGTCAGCAACACAATCACAGCCCGAATAAAAAAAACAAAACAATTAAGTCCTGGTGCCATAAAGACGCTTGACCACTGAAACCGAATCACTGTATTGTTACAGCAAAGTTAAGCAATGGAACTGGGGGATTTCTTGAATTTGAAAATACACACTCACTTCTCTAAATGACCCACTAGGTCCTTTAGAGAAAGAAGGATGTCGGGAAATTCATTATCCGCAGTTGGCAAACAAGTGCGCCACTCACAAGGCCGACTCTGCTCACGCTGCAGACAGAAATGGTGTCAAATCCTCAGCCCACATTTGAATGTTCTTTCATGAAAAGAATGGCAAACGCCCACGGTACAGTCGCTTTTCTACTGACGAACCAGCTGCTTAAGCCTAATTAGAATGTGGATTAAAGAACTGTGACAAAAATAACATTGATTTTATAGAAATGACTTTCATACTGACAGATGAGACAGTTGTTTATCGCGACTACACATTATTACAATTAGTGCCTTTGCTCCATGTCTTTTCACTGCGCTAAATGACAGAATGCACTGCTAAAACAAAAGCCAGCCATTTCGTGGGCTAATAGCTTTTGTCACATTTGACATGAGAGAGAGACAAAGGCCTCTTGAAAGAAAAGACTTGGTCTGATGAGAAATGTCTTTATTTGTTTATTTTTTTCCTGCTCCGTCTCGCTGTGGCTTTTTTCAATAGCTGCCTTAGAGCTCTGTCAAGTCAATGAGGTGGTGAACAACGGTCTCATTACCGTGATCTTATAGACTTGCTTGATGCCTGGCAACTAGCTATATTAAATAAAGTCAGATTTCAAACTCTCACTGCAAATGTTAGTTTGCAAACCTTGCATATCCTCGTGTTAGTAAGACAATCAGTGATTCCCTCTGTGTTCAGGTGCTTTTATGCACACCTTTCACAGCAGGTGCACGACTCTCAGTACCACGCGGTGAACGCCATGCTTGTTAATTGTGTCTTTGTTCAGCAACTGAGACATGCTTTAAAAAGGCCGAGGGGAGATGTGTACATTGTCGATGTGCGTTTGTGTGTCTGCGCAAGTGACAGGGAGGGAATGGAGGAGGTGAGTGAATAAAAGCACTGCTGAGGCCGTTTTAACAGTAAACAATATTTTAGGATATTAGGACAAATGAAATCATAGCAGTATTGCAGTGCATGCTTGGTAACAACAAATGGGAGGAATCAGTGATTCTCAAAGACTAGATCGGGACCCACAGATGCTTTTTTCAGAATTTTTCCAACCTTTTAGTTAAGATTTGTGTGTATTATTTACATAACATTTAATTCATTATAAAATGAAGTTGTAAAATAGTTTAATAATGTCGTTTGCAAATAGGGATGTACCAGAATGAAAATTGTTGGCCGAAACCAAAAACCAGGAAACATTTGGCCAAAAACCGAAACACAGAAAGAAATTCTGCCCCATGGTTTTTTTAATCTAATATTGTTGTTATGGCTGGGACTGTGTGTGCTTACCTCACTAAGTCAACACACATTGCAATTGTATAGATTAATATTCATGCTTCAAAGGATAAATCTATTAAGAAATCTATGAAAATACGTAGAAGGATCTTCTGGAACATATCAGACAGAGGGTGCATGCTCCTCATCTGGAGAAGACAGACACACAGTGCACCACTCCTGCACTCTGTGTATAATAGTGTATTCAGTGTGAATAGACAGGCACGTGCTAGCCGCAGATTCTGTCATTTCGTCATCACAACATCCTGTTTCGGTGATAAAAGTCTTTCACTGACTTTTCGGTACATCTCTACTTGAAAATTATTTGTTACAAAAACAAAACATAATGAAATTAGTTGCCACATTATGCGTCTTTAAAAAGTGGATCCTTGTTGAGAAAGTTCGGGAAACACCGATCTATAGCATAGAGCTCTTAGCATGCATCTATTTTTCTCCGTTTGCCTTATTCGAGTTCCTCTTCCACCAAAATGTTGCCACAAAACTCATCCTGCAGTTTGGAGAAAAATAACTTAATTGTTTTTAATTTTATCATTTCTCTGTTTACAAACATGTGAAGTGTGAATGACCACTCATATGCACGTACATGTTGAATACAAATATAGTGCATGTGCTCAGGCTTAACTATTGTATTGTTACTTGAAATGCCCATCCCCAGTCACATGGACTTGCTTTGCAAATGAAAGGTGTGAATAATAACAGAACAGCATTTGCCACTGCTCACAGGCTCAAAACATTATTAGCTTCTTTCACCACCTATGTGAGAGGTTGAACAGTAGAGAGAGTCCACTGATGAGAGGCACGAAGTGATAAAAATCAAACCACTTACAGCAGAGTGTGATGAAGAATAATATAGATGGAAGCAGTGAACAGTTGCTCTCAAAACTCTCTTCTGTGGTCAGTGGTTTGCCGTTCAGGGAGTGTTTATTCCATCCTACTTTACTGTGAGTGACTATGTTTTGAGCACTATTAATATAGAAATAATTATTAAAATTGTTAATAAATAATGAAAACTGTTCTATGTTATTAGGGCAGCGGGACAGCAGATTTAAATGAATTACGAGTCATTACAAAGTCCAGTCATTTTTATCAAAGTCACAGTGGAATATTTTCCACACTATAATTTTACTACTAAGAAGCAATACAGTATTCTAAAATCAATACTTTGTTTCTGATTATCTATGTTCTTTGTAAGGAGCCATGTAATAAGTGGACCAACATCCAGTGGAGCAGTTAATGTTGTCATGATCTTGGTTGGTTCAGAATGTTTAAAACCAAACAACACATATGTTTAAGCAGGATCTACAACATACCTGGATCAAAAATTTCCACCAACACTGACTTGAGATGATTTGTCTATGAATAGCTATCTCATCATCAGGATTGGCATGTGGGTTACATGTTTGATGAGAGGAAAAAAGGCAAGCAAGTCCTTGGTACAACAAAATGAGAGAATATCAGGTAAGATTGATATTTTTTGGACAAGTTTTATTACATCCTGCATTCTCTCTTAGCTTTTAGGTGGTTGTAGCTCCATTAAGTAATTTCTTTCCAGTTTGCTAAAAGGTTTTTAGTCCACGCTTGCCTCTCTGACACTTGCACAAAAGGAAAAGCCATCACCTTGCTACCTTCATTGCCTGAATGCAGCTCAGAATAAGAGCATAACGACATCATAATCAAAGTCAGTAGAGAGGCTCAACATTAGGCTCAGAGAGCAATGTGCCAAACCACACCAAAATCCCCTGTGCTGACTCAATCCATGTAATCAGCACAAGCAGCAAAATGGAAAATAAGACCATCGCAAAAACACAATGTAGTGAGCACCAATGTAGATCAATGATGTGTTATTTCAGTGGGATGTCATCAATGGAGCTATCATTTGCACCTTTTCTTTACAGAACACCATAAGTACCTGTTCACAGAGCAAAAAATCCAAAACCTGTCATTTGCTTAACTAATCAAGAGACCTGATCTAATTACTGTTTTGTTTGAGGGGAATGTTAAAATGGCTATCAGTTAAGATAAAGGTTAACAGACATGGCCTCCAGCAGGGACTTTGGTGCAACAGTAGATCACCTAAAAGTACAATCCTAAAGACGTGGTCTAGTGTATTTAGGGACAGCACTGCTGATCGCAAACGGCGAGCTACATCACAGACCCTGCCGCTGTGTTTCAGTCCAGTGACTGTGTCAGACGGAGTCTGTTTGAAGCCTCAAATGTGGCAAAAGGTTGAAAAGTTCAAGGGGGCCGGATACTTTCACAAGGCACTGTATGTATACACACACACGTATGTGATTATATGGAAATCATACAGTACATATATACACACACACACACATACATACATATATATATATATATATATATATATGTGTGTGTATATATGGTCCATATGATTCCCATATAATCACAGGTTTACACTGGTAATATCAGGGTTTAAAATAGTACAAACAAATAAACTAAACATTGTGAGTCAAATACTTCAAAAAGGGAGTTATGTATATTATTCCATTGAAACAAATACAAATTTAAAATTGACTAATTGTTGCAAACCTACTTATAAAGCATTTTAATATGTTGAATCATATTGATTTTTTAATTATACTATTTTAAGTTACTACCAATAATTCTGCCGTGTCACAATCATGTGACACAGGGTAAAAAAAACAATTCTACTTTAAAAAAAAAAAAGCAGATCAGAAACTAGGTTCACATCACTTCCCATTTCACTGCAAGCTGCAGCTCATGTGATCCAGTCACATGACGGAGACTCGCTCATCATCCATCCGTGATCCTTAAAATACCGTCAACGTTCTTGCAATGCACCTCACAAAAGAAACGTTGCGCTCTAGAAGCAACAGAGTTAACGTTACATGTTTCAATCTCAACCCAGAAGAAAAAAAAGCGTTAAAAAAACACAAACAAGTCTCATTCATGTGAGCGATAACAGCGCAGTCAGCTGACTGACGCTAACTGCTAATCCACAGTGAGCGTGTCGTGACGCTGAGCTCGTGAGCGGTTACCGCAACATTATGCATGTTGTCCCCATTCTTAAATGCACTTATATTGTGACAGACATTTGACAATTAAATGATCACCTTTGTATCATTATACAATTTTAAAACAGTACGTTTGACCGGTCACTGCTGCTTATATATAGTTGCCGTGTTAGCTTAGCTGATTGGCGTTTTGACGCAGATAGATGAAGATGAATGAATGAATGAATGAATGTGTGAAACAATGGGTACTTGCTGCAGCGTGATTATATATCGACGCGAATCCCCATTAAATAACAAAAGTGACACGAGCACAGATGTAATGTGTAGCTTCCTAGCTTGTTCACATGCTAACCCTGTCCCCTCATATGCTGCATTCTCGGTCGATTGGAAAAGCAACGATTATCAGAAGAACAGTCTGTCAGCATATGTTGTCCATAAAAGCTAAGATTGATCATACATTTAAAATAGAAATATTGACGCACTGTCCGCCGTCTCCGCGTCATTGAATGCAGCACAACAACCTTGTTAGCCACCAGCTAGTGCTAGTCCGGCAGCTTGTTAACGGTACGTACTGAGTCTGGGCTGAGAGATGTAGTTTCTGGTCACCGCCTGAGTGTGAGTCCGTGCCGCCGCAGCCACACCGTTCACGTCGATCGGCCTGTTTGCCACCAGCGTTGCCATCGTTGGACAAAGAGAAGGAAAACCTGAGAAAGTCAACTGTGCTCGGCGAGCTTTGCTAAATGCTGCTGATTAACACAAATGACAGGAGCGCTGGTCACATGACACACAGGAACCGGAAATAAGACGGTGGAGGATGGGTGCGAAAGGTTAGTATGTTATTTTAAAAACATGACAATACAGTAGGTGCATTAGCTTTACTGTCAATATTCAATTCTTGTATATTTGACAGCAAAGTAAATACTTCATTGTATATAGTCCTTTTTCTTCTTTTATACAGTACTGTGCAAAGGTTTCAGGCACCACCAGCTCTGTTGTTTTTTCTGTCTGTCAAATTCTGTGAAAGCTGGTCTTATACATTAGCGAGCTGTCAATGAGTTTAACTCATGCAACGTTTGTATGTAATGCTCAAGCATGTCTTGAATAAACCTGGTGTAGTGGACGTTTTAGTAGATATTTCTTTAAATGAAATAGTAGGACAAACACAGGATTTACCAGTAACATTAATTAACGTTCCACTCCAGTATTCACAGAGCTGTCTTATTGTTCAAGTGTAAGTGTAGATCACACTAAATACTTGACACCTGTAGAGGTTTTTTTTTTATTTAAAAGAACAAAAAACTGCATACATATTTTCTGTATGTGTTCTAGTAAATTGAAATAGAAATAATTATCCTCTATTGTCGTTATAGCATTGCTAAAAACAACAAATCTTTCTGAAAGTTTCTGAGATGATAAAATTTTGTACAGACTAAAAATCATGCAAGTTGAAATTTTGAATATCTTCCTTTATTTTCAAAAGATGTTTTACCTCCAAATAACAAGGTTACAGGGCTACCATAAAACACAAGTGACCAAAGGTTGGTAAAGTGGTAAAGGTTTTTAGAAACCTTTACCACTTGTAGTGGCAAAGTACAGTTTAACTCCCTCAACTCACTAAACTCCTGTGAGAAAGTTTGGATCATAAATTACAAATCAAAATAATACCCTGACAAAGTTACTTTATCAAAGTTGCCAGTATTTATGGCAACCAGACATTTATTAAATTGCAAAACATGTTTTGAGCTCAAGTCCACTCTATTTAAACTCAAATCTGTGAAAAAGACAAAATCAAAATGATCAAAAATGTCGGAAATGTAGCGCCCACTTGGCAGGATGTTGCGCGGTTCAATATGCTCTGTCAACCGCTGGAACCCTCGGTCCTTCACTATGGAAAATGGCTGGTCGTCAAGAGCAATCATTTCCATCACCTTGATCGTTATTGCCCTGGCCTTTGCACTGTACTTGAATGTCTTCGTTTGGTCGAGTACTTGCTGTATTGGGCTCCCAACTGCGGCTGCTTTCTTTTTTGAACTGATATTAATGCTGATATATCGTGCATCCATACTTTTCAGCATAATGTACAGGGATGCAACTCAAAATATTTTTTTTTATAATCAATTAATCTGTGAAATATTTTCTCGATTAATAATCAAATACTTGTTTGGTCAAATATCAATCATTGCTTCCCAAACCTCGAAATCATGATGTTGTTACATATTATTTTGTCCACAAACCAAAATGAATCCCTTTTTAATGTTGTTCTGATTTGAAAATGGAGGACGGTAGCTCAGCGGTATAGCTAAGTGCTTTCAACTCAGACATTGTGGGTTCAATTCCTGGCTCTAGTCTGCATGCCGATGTGTCCATGGGTTGCTCCTGACAGCAGCATGTGAATGAGTGATACCCACGATGCGCTGTATGAAAGTGTGAGTGAATGGCTGATTGGCAAAACTGTAGTGTACAGCAGCTTTGAGTTGTCATGTTGTCAAATTCTTCTGTTGTACATAAAATCCATCGTCGTCATATATTTAAAACCTGTGCAGTTTCACTGTAAACTGAACTTATTGTTCAGTTTAATCATTGTTGATTAAAGATACCATATGTAAGTAAGGTTTCAGCATTAAAATGTGTGAAAAAAAACAATGCTAATGTTATATCCTTTAGTAGTGTACATTAGCCAAAACATTTCCAACAATCCACAGAAATCTGCTTTTATATTCAAGGATGTGGACACTTTGGTCACCTTTTAACGTTATTCACTTTCACTCGCTACTTTTGTGAAATGACCATGGAGGCGTTGAACTTTGAATTTAATGAGCACCAGAGCAGAGTACAGCGTACACAAATTCTCCTGTACATGACACAATGCAAGCATCATGACTTCCTGTCACCTCCATGTCCGCTGTAAAGAACATAGCATATGTGCAACCACATTTGTATAATACCGTACATGACAGCTCTGACTTTCAGGGTAATCGGAGTGTGTTCAGAACTGTTTAGTACTACTAGTTAACTCGTTAGCCAGTGTGTTGTCTTTTGTGTTTGCATTTTATTGTGTCTATTTGTCACTGTTGAATCACAACTACTCACTAAAGCTCTCTCCAGACTAAAGTTCCCTTGAGTCCATGCTGCTTCACCACATTATCAAACATTATCAACCTATAGAAATCAAATACTGTGCATTTTACTCTGATCAACACATGATTTCTTCTTTACAAATGTCATGAGCAGTGTATGGACTCACCTGTTCTGAGAAGATTGTAATAACCATGTCTGAATGACAGGTCACATAAAATAAGTGAAGAGCACTTGGTGCCAGAACTCCTCTCGTGTTTCATTGGCCCATCGCAGGAGAAGAGCAGATGATGTCATCGACAGAGAGAAACCAGTCAAGCAAACGGAGATGAAACTATGACATTGCTGCATAAGTTGTATTTAATGAAAACAATCATAGCAGTTACACACAACACACACTGTATCAAATGCTGTATCTAAACCCCTTTTTCTCTCTCCCACACGCACGCACACACACACTCACACGCACAATGAAATGATGGAACACATGCATCCTCCTAAAGACTTGCTTTTTTTCCCCATTTTTGATGCTGTGATCCAGTCTATTTTTGACGCAGCATGCCCTGCACAATAGCTCCTAAGCGAGTGTTTGAAGATGATTTTGAACTGTGCCCTCTACACAGCCAACACACTGGCAGCGGCACATTGCAAACAGACACGCTGCAGCTCTCTGATGGTAGAAAAGCACTACAGACTCAAGTGGTAAGCACTGCCATGGTGAGGCTGATGGTGGCCCCCTGGAGAGCTCATCCAAACATTTCAGGCTGCATGCAAAAAATAGCAAATTAATGCAAGTGAAGTGCTTCTTCCTACAGGGGCAGTGCCCTCATTTTAGAACAAAAAAGCCTGCTTTTTTTTAGCCTCAGTCTATTATGATGAGTTTGGGCGGTTGTGATTTCTACAAATGCCTCAGATATACTGTCACCATCCAGCTAGAATATGATCATGCATTCATTTTTGTGTCGATATCGGGTTCACACGTTGTACTGATGTGCTGAATAAATGTAATCAATATTGTGCTGGTAACCTGGAGATCCTGGCGAACTCTTGTTTTGGCCAATTACAGAATCTCCTTAAAAGGAGACCCAATCACAAAGGTTTTTTTTCCCTTGGTGCAATGGAGGTGGGCTTAACACGGTGACGACAGATGCCACGTCTAGCAGCTTTTGTATACGTCCAACATGGCAGCCACTTAAGAGCAGCTGTCCTTTAATTCAGCTGTTGCTTTCATTTTAAGCGACTTGCTTCACGGAGCTCCCCCGGGCAAAAGTCATTAGATGCCATTACTACAGTCATCACTGCTGTTTGTTCACAGGTTTTCCGTCACTCTGCAACATCCGGATCGTTGCCTGTCCAGTTGCGTACAGAGGCATTTCATCTACGTTGGTTACACCTCTCTGAAGTTGGCGGTGACTACAGCCTTTGAGTGTCTGCAGAGCAAAACCAAATCACTGGCAGACTTCACCCAGGCTAGCGCTAATCAATAGCACTATTGCAAATAATGCAATAGCCTATTTTACTATGTAGCAAAATATTAAGCACTCTTGCTGCGTAACATATTGGTACATTTCACTCAAGCAATAAATGTGTCCTTCTCACAAGGTTAAACGCCTCCTGTCAGCTTTTTAGTATCAGGCAGTTTGTGCTTTAACATGAAGCTAATTCAAGTCTTCCTACCATCGATTAGCTTCAAAATATTCAGTTCTTCTGACATAGCGTACAACTGTCTCCTCTTCTGTCCAAAAAATGTAGCGGCGTGAATTTCACTATGTTGCCTTATTCTTCTCAGCTGGTTAGCTTGTTAGCTTGTGTCTGACTGAACTTCATTTTGTAAAATGTTTACCTGTATTTTAAAAGTCCAGTTTTAGTCAAATTAGTAATGAATTTTTTCCCCTGTAATATAAATACTAAATAGTACTGACCATATTTAGCCTGCAGATGCTGTTTTTTGTAAAACAAAACAAAACAAAACGGAAAACATGGTTAACTTTAAGTGAAGTTTTTCTCTCGGTTTTCTAGTTTTAGATCGCTGCTCGAGTACTGTACAACAAAATGTCGTGCCTGTGCAGACAGGCACACATTCAACCAGATTTCGTCTTTACATTACTGCCAATCACAGCTAATATAAACTTGTTTATATGAAACATAAATAGAAGCCTTGTCGTGTGGGTGGTGAGGAGAGGAGTGGGGTGGGGTGGGTGTCCTACACCCCTCACTCCTTTGATTACTTAATGGGATTAATTAATGTGTTAGGAAGCAGAGTAAGGTTTTTCACAGGCCTGTGATGCCTACAGGGGAATCCTGTACTTTCATAGCACTGCACAGTCTAATGGTGGCAGATCAGTGCACAAGGAGAGGGCTTGCCTTCTCAATAAGATTTGTAAACTATAGCACGTTAATCCCCAGATCCATTGTGTCAAACACACAGTCAACACAAAAACAGAATCTGAAAACCAAACAGGATGTAGCCTTTCTTTCACCTCCTCAAACCCTGAGCTTAAAGACAGGAACCATGTGATGGGAGAGAATGTGTTGGTGGTCTGCAGCAACCACACATCCACCGTGCGCCTGCAGACAGACCGTGAGCCCCCTCCTCCCAGCCTGAAACCCCCCACTTACAAAAACATCCCTGACCTACCTTCTAATTGGACTTCAGGGTGACAGGAGAGAATGGGTGGGGGTGGGGCTGGGGATTGGAGAGCGGGTCAGAGGCGAGAATTGTGACCTTTTTTTTCTCTCCTTCTCTGGGGAAGTTTCCAAAGACACAGTTGGGAGGACTTGGTTTCTTTGGCTCTCCTCACAAAAGGGCCTGGGTTTTTTGTTACCGGACGGTCCCTGTGATTACTGCGCTCTAAGACACTGAACACACTCAAAGTTCAATAGAAGACCAAACTGGCCCAATAATACAGATTCAAACTTGGGACAGCATGTTTGCACAAATTCACATCACTTATTACTTTGACTGCTATATTTCTATTCACAGCCAATGATGAGTACACCACTGAAATCCTTTCTGCAAGGGATAGCTCGGGATTTTGGAATCGTGGTTGCGTGAGCTACTGATACTGTTAGCGCTGAAGACCGGGCGCTGCTTCTTTGTCGAGAACCGGCTTGAGATGTACGCATTTGTGATGCTTTCCATTTACATCGAGACTTGGAAGTGGGTGTGACATCACCCCCGAGTTCACTGTATTCCAGTTAAGAAGTTGTAAATGCAAACGTAATCTTAGCTTGACATTGTTAGCAATACCAATCCGTAACAGCGCTCTACAAACAGTCACGGTAAAAAATGTACTGTGTGTACAACTAGAGTAAACTATAGAGTGGATTTTTCATAATAGCTCACAGGTGCTGTTGATCCACTGTTGCCTCAATCATAAAGTCCAGATTTGTTTGGATTTATGAAAGTCACACATACATATTCTGTCATTTTCCACTGACCATCATTTTTAATGCATGTGTGCTTCATGTTTCATGCTTTAAATTCACCATCAGTCACAAATACTTTAACTACTTCTGGTTTCATTTTGGTAATTCTTATTATTATTATTATTTTAATTAAGGTTATTATTTTTAATCATTCTAAGATTCTATTATCCAACATTTTAGAACGCCCCCTTTGGGAAATCAAGACAGATATTTCTCACTGTTTTCTGACATCTTATATTAATAAATAATCAAAATAAATTGGAAAATGAAGTCAATGTGTCATGTAACCCTCTCAGCCCAGTCTTAGATCCTGCTGTTATCTATAAAATCACAGGTTGTTTGTATTAGTTTCACTGTAATCAAAGGATGGTGGAACAACACCAGCAGCTCACGTTACCAAAAAATAGTGTAAAAAACTTTCAGGCGCATACATATTAGGTCTGTGTGTAAACGAGGTATTGATTCATAGAGACATGTATGAAAGAAATTGAAAAACACACTTTGTCTGTATCCATATACATAATATATATACACATTTGTACCACACGTTTCACAAATTTCAAGATATTTCACAACGACAGCACCAAAGAGCTTTTTTGATTGATCCCTCAACCCTGCAAATACATTCATTTTCCAGATACTAATAATCTATTACTTACAGAATTTAATAATTTACAATAAAATAACAATTTCAAGGTACTTTTCCAATACTTTTATACTACAATAATTCCATCCAGTCTTCACATGAATCAGTCTCCCTAAATCTTTTTTTTTTTATGAAAGCTGTAGGTAATGCTGAAAAGCCCATAAAAGGTCACCTCTCTGCAACTCTTATCTTCTATGTGGAATAGAAACTGTGCACAGAAACACTCCTGTACACAATCCCGCAGAAGAAAGCTTAAAGTGAAGGGTTTGGTTGTAAAATGTTAGAAAATCCTCAATAAACCACAGAGAAAACACACAACACAGAACGATTGAACCGTCTCACTCTCACATGACTCCTTCCTGGATTATGTTTTGGGTTGGTGACACGTATGTTAAACATCTTTTTGCATTCAGTGTCCACTGCACTGACTTTTCCGTCTGACACCGAATTTGAGGTGTGTTTCAAACGCACACATTGCTTTTTTCTCTGTTCTTTGTACTGCAGTTTAGATTGTGACATTCTGATTGGTTCACTGTCCTCAGAAACTCGTGGTCTTTTATCTACTCATCACGGTGACATGGAACTACACAAACACAAATAGTAAAACTAAAATCACTTTGTCAACAATACACCATGTGTCTCGTCATCTTCCAGAGGCTTTTACGCTGTGAAGTGGCCATGTTCTCTGTAGCAGGGGTTCTCAAATTGGGGGTTCACAACTTTTAATCCCATCCATAGGGTTCATTTAAAAGATTCATCCATTAAAATCATCATGATATATGAAAAGTCTATTTTTGTTCAAACCTTTTTACTAAAGGCTTCAGAGTACAATAAATAGTACATTCCTTTGTATCTGGAATAGAATTGATCATAGCTTCATTTCTAATTGAACAATTTATAAGGAAATATGTGAGGGTTCTTCAGAATATATTTTTAAAGTTGGACTAATGTAAAAATGTAGAACCTCTGTGTAAATGTATATTTTTCTTTGTAAATCTCTGCAACAAAGAACGTTTTGTGCTGTTATATTTCCCGTGCTAGCAACCTTGTACAAGATGCCACATGTGTAATTGTTATACATGAACGTCTACAGACACAGACAGAGACTGAGAGGACCCAAACAAAGACAGTGAATGTCAAGAAAACAACCAAAACACATGTCCTGCAAAAAAAAGCGCAATCCATTTGTGAGAAAACAAAGCATCATTCCAGAATCTTCTTCTCCATGGATTCTTTGCCATTAGTCCGCGAATAAGGTTCGAAAGCAGAGGAGCTCAGGTAGCGAGCGGAAAGTTCCTGCAGGTTGCCAGCCAGCGAGCCGGCCATGGACAGGGGGCTGGAGGAAATTCGTGTGGCAACACCACTTAGTAAAGAGGGCATGGGGAAGCTGAAGAGGCTGTGTGCTGCGGACGAGCCCTGCAGGCCTGCTACTGTCCCTGAGCTGCTCACAGCTGGTAGAGGAGGGCTGCCGCCTGCAGTGCCAGTGCTGCCTCCACCACCACTGCTGCTGCTGCTATTGCTGCCATTGCTGGCCATAGCCATGGAGGGAGGGCGCAGGGCCGAGCCCAGGGTGCCACCACTGCAGTGTGGCAGGAGGCCAGGCAGGCCGGGAGGCGTCAAGAGCCGTCCCTGCTCCAGCAGTCTGAGGACACTGCAGGTCGCTGCTGTTTCTGAAACCACTGTACGCAGCTCAGAGTCCTTCCCCTGGTCCTTTTTCTGCTTAGTGCGTCGGTTCTGGAACCAGACCTTAACCTGCAGCGGTACACAGACAAAATACAGAGCTTTTAGAGGACGTGAATGTATACTATGATAGTATGTTAAATTAACAAAGGAACTTAATTTTTCAGACTTCTGACTTTTTTCTAAAGACCTTTTCATAAAATCATTTGCTTCTAGAGCATGACTGGATAGTTTCTAGTGCGACGTGTGGCTACAGTAGAATAGCTGTTGGGGGGGGGGGTTACAACTACAGCTGGACTAATTACAAATGTTCTGTTAATATTGGCTCTGTAATGGATTTAAAATGTGATGGAACAGCATGGAACTATTAAATGCAAGGATGACAGTCTGAACATGCTGGTTTTTACATTTAAAAAAATTGAAATGTTAACTTTTTCCTCAGAGCAAATTCAATTTGACAACAAAAAAATAATTGTTTAGCCTAATTATGAAAGGTCAGTCACTGAAGCTAATGGATGGATTCAACGTTAAAAGTTGACTGTATGTCTGAATGTGGCAGCATTTATTGTTATATCTAAAGACTTAATATAAAATATTAAATATAGTCAGTTTAATTCATGTAGCCATAAAGAGCAAACTTGATTCAATTCCTTTGGTACGGAGCTTTATTAAAAACCCACATTTAAATATTAATAACAGTAATAATAATAATAACGGAGGCTAAACATAATACACACACACACCAAGGAACCCAGAGCAGACGTGGGAGAAAGAGAAGCCGTGAATGTGATGTGTTTACAACCTGTTCAATGGAATAAGCTGTTGTAATGTAACAAAGTTTGGGATAAAGCAGCAGAATCAGAAATGTAACATGTTAATGCGTCAGAGGAACACACATAAATGTCTTTGTTATTTATACACGTGCACCAGTTTCCATGGACACTGCATTTGACTCATGTCCATGTAAAAACTGGGGCAGGGCATCACAATTCTGTGTTTGTGAGCTGGGACGGATTACGAGCCGCTGGGCTCCTGACTGGATAAGGATGTATATGAATATGAAAATGACATCAATAGACCGTGCGTGGAGTGTGCTACGACTCCAAAGGTTGTTGGAGCGGCTCCGGCTCCAAATGTTCCATGTTAGTCAATGGAAGCAGATCTACAAGATCACAGCATCATCAAATCAGGCCCAATTCTTATGGAGGAATTACCAAATTCGACAGGAGCCATCATAGTTCAGAGACATGACTGCACATATGTCTCTGAACAGTGTATAAGGTAAACTTCAGTCACATCACATTTAGTCAAAACAAAAACACTGCATTACTTCGTGCTACTCGACAGTAGAAATGCAGAATATGGATTTAACTTAATCCATGGCATGTCACTAACTCCCACCTCCCTTGTCTCTCTTGTTATATTATATAAGTTAATAGTTAAATAGAAAAAGTATTAATTAGAAATATAAATCTATTATATGTTTGATGACTGCAATTCACCAATTTAATGTAGCAGTAATGTGATTATTTGGGTCCATGGAGATCAACAAAAACCGCGCCTGTCCTTTGACAGAAGCCGCGCCCGCGGCGCTGCGGCTTCTTTCATTTGTAATAGATGAGAAGCGGCAGTGATGAAACAGAGGCCTCAGTGTGAAGCACTTACAACCATCAACCCCCACAAAACTTCCTTAGAGATAATAAATATCAAAAATATCCATCAATTCTCATTATCAATTATCAAATAAAAACGGACCCAAGCTTTTCTCTTTTTCCATTCATTTCAAACGCAATATCTTATAATTATAAGTATCTGATATGTATGTATATATATATATATATTTGTAATGTTTGTTTGCTTAAAGCACTTTTTTTACACATTCTGACATTGTATATTTTTTGATATATTTTTTTGATATTTTAAATAATAATTGAATAAATTATGAATATTCTGTATATTCTAATGAAAATTGCAGCACCTCTCTTGTTTGTATAGATCTTTTTTTTAAATAATAAATATGCTTTGAAAAGGGCCATGATTACTTTATAATAATACTGAGAATAAGAAATGTTGAAATCATTTCATAGATATTGATTATATATATGTGTGTGTGTGTGCAGCAGTGTCTACTATTGAGATCTGCTGCTCTCACTTTATTTACACATTTAAAGATGAAAAGAAATCATCCATTTTACTCATTTTGCTGATTAAACTGCAGCCACAAAGTGCGCCACATGCACCAACCTTGTAATTTCAAGTTCAGTCACACATTCATCAGGCTCAGCGGACCCATTTAGTTATTCTGACAGTTCCAAACTGTCCTTGTTAATAAGTGAATGTCAAAACTAAAACAAATACAGGCTTTTCTGTGTGTGTGTGTGTGTTGCACCTGGACGTCTCCTCCTGTAATCA
This sequence comes from Solea senegalensis, assembly GCF_019176455.1. Classification (NCBI taxonomy): domain Eukaryota; kingdom Metazoa; phylum Chordata; class Actinopteri; order Pleuronectiformes; family Soleidae; genus Solea; species Solea senegalensis. Next base: position 147,719 of record NW_025321552.1, read on the forward strand.
CATCTGACTGCTTTCATATGGAAACGTACCAGTCAGCTGCTGCTGCCAATGCGCTCACATTTCAATGTCTTTTTTTCCCCTTCCTCCCCTCACTTAAGTTGCTGGTTTCACCCCATCAACCATTTCACCATGCCGCTCAATCCAGTATCTTTGCTTTTTAAAGACTGCTCATGTTCATTTTCACTGTTACATACAGGTCACATTTCATTTAGTTTTTTTTCTACATTAAAAAAAGAAAAGAAGAAGAAGCAGAATATGTTTATTAAAACACATTCCAGATGGAACAAAGGTAAAGCGTCCATAGTTTCTAATGAAAGCACCTGTTGCAGACTGAAGTTATTATCTGTGACGCTCCTTTGTGAGAAAAAGGTTGAAACACGTCGACCTCCACCTAAGGTCAACCTCATTCAGTGGCGCTGGAGCTCGGTTCAACGCGTTCACACTCACGACCCGAGCTGATGGCACCGTTAGGCGCTCTGCCTTCTTTTAAAAACGATATTAAAATAGATGAAGGAAAGTTCCCTGGAGTCCAGATCCCAGCGGGACTGGTCTGTGAACACAGTTCACCCACAGTGGACGCGGCTGCTTGACCCCCAGCTGAACCCGCAGGGGACGTGGGACGTGAACAAGAAAACTGTGCTTTCTTTAGAATGAAAGCTTCTCTCTCAGTCGTATGGACACCGAATCAAAAAAATACTATATTTAATGATAAATAAAATCTAGATGAATTTTGTGATCTTTATAATAAAAACAAAATCAAACAAACATATTGAAAACACTCAATATTAATCTCTCCTATAACTAGTTATTATTATTATTGACCTATATTTTAATAAATTCTGAATTCCTACTGATGTTGAATTGTTGAAGTCAACAAACGTTCAGATTCCAGTAAATTGAAAACATGAGAATCCATTTTGTTTTTCACATGGTGGATTTTTCCGCTGACATGGAATTTAAAAATAATGTAAAAATAGTTCCTACCTGTGTTTCAGATAGATTGAGCTGGCGAGCCAGTTCAGTGCGTTCTCTCCCGACCACATACTGACACCTCTGGAACTCCATCTCTAAGCGGTAAAGCTGCTCTGCAGTGAACGAGGTCCGGGTTCTTTTGGGCCGGTCCAAATCCAGGCCCTTTGGCAGGATAATCTCGCGGATTGAGCCTTTAGCATCTGTAACAATAAGCATTTAAACAGATAAGTGAAATATATATATTATTGTTATTATTATTATTGTAATAATAATAATAATAATAATAATAATAATAATAACAACAACAACAACAACAACAACAATAATAATATTATCATTATCGTTATTGTTGTTATTATCATTATCCAATTTGGGCTGCAACAGTTCATTTACTATAGATTACTAATTCAATTGCTTTAGCTCTGGAAATGTATAATAATAACAACAATAATGTGTGTTTGAAACCTTTATGTTGTGAAGTGAATGAGAAACCTTTTATTTATTAGAATATGTTGTTTATTTCTTGGATGTATAAAGATTATATATGTACAAAAAATGTATATTTCTGGTAAATATTATACAGTTCCATTGACATTGTATTATTACATTCATTCTTACATTATTATTATTATTTCAAATGAAAAATGTCTGTAAAAAAACAAGAAACAAAACTCAAAACTTTATGAAACATCAAATACAATAAGAAAAATACTCTGTTTTTCAGTAATAATTTCACACACACACACACACACATAAATTCTATTTCACACATGATGTTTTTTTATCTTTATAAACACATTTCCATTCCTGTCTTTAATTAATGTTTATAATTTATTATATTTATCAACCAGAAAGTGTCTTTTTTAAATGTATGTCATTTTACACATAATACAACAATGTTTAACAGTTAACATCAAATGTTCTTTGTTAATGAGTGAACACTTAGTGAATCAAAGTTTGCAGAATTAGAATGAATAAAAACAAAAATCACTAAACATAAATAATAATCTAAAATGATTTTTTTTCAACTTAAACAATGAATTTTCAAGGTAAATGATTTCCTTTTTTTAAAATCAAAGTCAAGTGTCATATTTTTTATTCAATCAACAACACTCTTTTGTATTTACAAACCAAATCATTTTAATTAGTTCAGTGAAATAAAAGTGAATCTAACCTGAGATAAATCTGTGTTTTGTCTCTAAAGAGTGAAAGAAAAGTGAGGACGAGAAAGACGAAGCCGTACCTCGGACCAGTATTCTGCGGCAGTAGTCTGGGTCTGCTGTGCTGCCTCTGTTCTTCTCACAGTTGTCCAGAGTCCCAGACGGGGAGAAGGAGTCCTGCTGCTCCTTCAGGAAGCTTTTGGACAAGCTGCTCTGGGAGTCCTTGCCATCCTTGCCGTCCTTCCCCTCCTTTAGTCCATTCTTCAGCACCATGCCGTCCGTGTCTTGGCTGTACCTGACCTCCATGCTCAGGTTATCTTGTGTTTTCCTCCCTTTTGTTAAGTGAAGAATATTACAGAGACTCTGGCTGCAGACGCTGTGGACAGTGAGGGTTTTACTTTCAAAACAGCACCTTTCAGCAGGACACAGTCACCTATCTAATGTTGGCTAAAAGAGTTCTGTGGGCAGACTAAGAAGCCCTGTTATCACTGACCAAACTCCTTTTGCCCAATGATCATGGACCTGTGAGTGAAACTGGGCAGTAATTCAGTGGCCCCCTCTCCTCGTTACACAGACACCAGGCTGATCTTCAAATAATCAGAGCCATGGATGCACACTTGCTGTTTCAATTGATTACGGTAATTTTCACTGCCTCCACATTTGCGTAACCTCATGAATACGCTAATTTGTTTGGGGGGGAAATAGATCAGGTCTTGATGGAGGGGTTGCGCTCATCCCGTCCCCTCTGTTTTCCCTGCTCTCAGTCCAGGGAATCAAGACAAATGATTGGTCTTGTCTTGCAACCAAGCCTCCTCTGAACCCCCGACAATCACAGGGGTGCAACTCTTCCAGACCTGAAAAAAGTTCCCGGGCGCTTCATTCTTCTATCTGCAGAACACGGCCAGACAGATTTGTCCTCTCTTCCTCTTCCTCTTCCTCTGGCCTGAGACTTCGTCACAGCGTGTCAGCGAACTTTGATCCCGTTTGGATTTTTCCCTTTGGCTCATTCATCAATCAACGGAATTCTGCAAAGTGCAGATCTCGCCGCTATGCTATTGTAGGCACTGGGAGAGAGAGAGAGCCAGAGAGAGCCAGAGAGAGAGAGAGCGAGAGGGAGGGAGAGACAGAGAGAGGTGGGAAGAAAAACGTAATGAACAAATCCACGTCAATCAACATTTATGGATGCAACGACGATCCACAGCCACTTTCAGCTGTGACGGGTCTGTGGCATTTGTGGAGAAGGTTCCTTTCCTTGGCGGCCGCTCACGGCTCGTTCTTCAGTATTAAGATGATTGCACCCCAGAGGCCGGCGTCGGCTCTCATAATCTAAACCTGCACATTTGAAACAGACAAAAGCAGCAAGAGTAAAACTTGTCATTAGTGCTTTAGACTGCCAACACTCTCACTCACTCATGCAAAACCCCCTGGAATGGCCCCTACCTCTTCCCCACCACTCGCCTTCCAGCCCACTAACCACCCACCCACCAACTCTTAGCTATTTTCATTGTCAGTGCAACAATATCTCTGAACACAGCAGCAGCCAGTAATCCAATAAGACCATTGATTAGGCCACAATGATTCAATTCAAACCTGTGGCCTAGTGCAAGGAGCATTCTGTGCCCCTTCTTGTCACCTTAGCTGGCCAGAAGCCCTCTTCAACCTGCCCCCCCCTTCTTGAGTGCCATTCATGCCTTTATGGGAAACAGAGAGGAAAAGGAGTGAAAGATGGCAATTATCTAATTGGACTATTAACAAACAATTGAGCGAGTGTGGCTGCGCGGCAGTACTCCCGGGGTGGCTTTAAGGGCTGCATGTTGGACTAACTTTATTCAGCGAGTACTTGGGGGGGCTGCTGCTCGGAGGGCTTCAGGAGCCATTGTTTAAGTGAGGTAAAAAGACAAGGCTAAAAAGGAAACAACTAAAGGAGACCTGGGCTTCTCGAGCTGTGGTGCAGAGCCTCATCCTGGGAAACAGATTCAGAGGATTCAGCATCTCAGCCTCTCGCTGACACACAAAGGCTGAAAAGAGCGATGTGTTCAGGTCCTGCATCCACAACACATTCACTTCACTGCGCTTAATTCATCCGTTCACCAACCTTTAGGTTCAATTAAAAAGCACACTTTTATCATAATATAATAAATGAATGCATACACTGAGACTGTGTCCTTTAAATATCAACAAAACTCACAGAAAAGACTGACTTCTCGTTTCACTACCACTAAAATATAATAAATAATAATAATACTACTTGTTTTTTCAAAAAAGATAAATCACCTGTGATTCATAAACAGGTCATTGTCAAACATTGCCAGTTCATTCAAAAAGAAGTTATTTTATGACTGTTCATGTAAAAATGACTCATGGCAGCTTTTTAACAGATTTAACAGAATTTATTTTCATACCAAATAACTTCATTTTACAATCTGCTGCCCTATTCACACCAAACTGAAAATGATAAAGCATTTCATGTTATTATTGAACATTGGTGGGTTTTTTTTTTTAAAAAAACAAGTATCTAATCTAATCTGATCTGATCTAATCTACAAAATGATCCTCAGTGTTTGACTATCACTCATCCATGGAAGATGTTAAAATTGGGTTAGAAACACAAGGTTTTTTGTAATGAGACAGAAAGCAAATGCAAATCCACAGCAACTGTGTGTGTAAGTGAAATAGTTAATACTACATAATGCAATCCCTAACCCTTACCCTCACCTTAACCATCACAACTTACCCTTACCCTAACCTTAACCTTAACCTAAACCTTAACCTAAACCTAGTTCTAACCTTAACAATAAAACCAGGTCTTAACCATGGGTGTCAGAATGTGAGGCCCAGACAAAATGTCCTCACTTCCTTAGGTATACAAGTTTTTTGGTGCTCATAAAGCACCAAAGAACACACACACACAGAGACACACACACACACACACACACACACATACACACACAGACAGACAGACACACACACACAGCTCTGCAGTGGTCCAATCAGCAGAGGTCTGCAGTGAATCAGCAGCATTATTATCATCGTTGTCATTATAATGATCATTTTAACACAGCGGGGCTTCTGCACATTCTTAAAAAAAAAGAGTGGACACACGCACACACACGCACACACCTGTAATGTGACCTGGCTCCACTTCTGTGGTATTTCAACTCCGGAAATTAGAGCCGCTCCAGCGCCACATTTAATGTCTGGGTTAAAATAAGTGACATAAGTGAGTCCCAGGAAATCAAAGCTCAGACTCTGCTGTGGACACACTTATTTATTTATTACACTTTACACTTATTGACACACAAGAGATGCTTTATTATAACATGCCAGCACCTCTCTCTCTCTCTCTGTGTGTGTGTGTGCATGTGTGTGTAAAGTGTCGTACAGTAGAAGTTGTCACTTTGTGGTCCTGTTCTCAGCAGCAAGGGCTGCTTGGCACTTTGTTTTTTTTTGGGCAGTTAGGATAGAGGAAAGAGGAGAGAGGAGAGGCTGCTATGGAGAGCACAGGCCTTGAAGAGCCTTGATGTCTGATCGACAGCATGGTAACCCAAGATGAATGGCCACATTCAAAGCCCTGCTTTACATTTACAAATGTGGTGATTATGCTCCACAGTAAGAGAGCAAGCTGTTCTTGAACCCTCTAAATAAAGAGCTTTTTTCCATCTGTGGCAGAGGGATACACTTGCAGCTGAGCTCGGGTGATGGTTTTCACTGCCAGGGTGGATTTTTTTATTTTTTTATTTATCTGTTTATCCTCTCTCTTTCCTCTGCTTTTAAATATCTGGTGCCTGAACAAAAATAGATAAATAGAATAGAAATGAAGTGTTTGTATTTACTGAGGGTATTGTACAAACAGAAACAAAATTCACAACACGTTACGTCTTAAACACTGAGTGTTTCTGACAACTGAGCTAATCATTAAGATTCATTTATATCTGTGGTGGTTTCTGGTGTAGGAACCTCAGGCTTCTGCACAAGCTGCTTATCTAATGTGCTAACTATAAACAAAACTCTATATTTTTTTGTGATATGTGACAATGTCAGCAGATTAAAGTGACGCTGGAGTTTCTTTTAAATTCTGTTTGTAACAGACACAGAGTCATCTGGGGCCTGTTGCACAAAACTACACTACAGGATTAAGCCGGGCTATGCTTATCCTGGGTGAAGTTAACATGGCAATTTATTCTTTACGGTTAGCCTGGTCGACAGTTATAGAACAGTACAGGACAATATAGAACAGTATAGAATAATACAGTACATGACAGTATAGAACAGTACAGAACAGTATCGCTGTCAAGCGATTAAAGCAATTGAGAGATTAATTAATCTCTATTTTTAATCTCACCTAAAAATTGCAGAGAAAAGCCCTTAATTTGAGGTATTTTCATTTAAATTCATTATTACGGCAGATCAAAAGATTGATATAGATGGCTTTATAAAGTCATTTATTGTTTTAACAAACTTGACCAGATTTACATTCCGCTGTATAAACTTTAAAAATCAAAGTCCAAAAAAACCCCCAAAAACCTGAAACACAAACAGGAAGTGGGCGTCTACTTCCTGCCATGCAGAAACATCTTTGCTTCCTTTTTGTTAAAATTACAAATTACTTTTTTAAAATTTTGTTAAAATTACATGTAATGTAATTTTAACAAAATTACATTACATGTTATGTAATTTTACTTATACATTACATGTATAAGTACATTCAGTCGTCCACAGTTCAGTCACTTTTTCTCTGATTTTATTAAAAGCGATTGTATCGGATTTCTTTTTACATATCAAGTGTTTCATCTCTTTTCCATTATAAACTGTTTTTCACTAGGTGACACACGTCTTCTCCAGCTCTGCATTAGTAAATCTGTGATCGACCTCAAGGTCTACTACATGCAACAGACGAAGCCAGGATGAATTTAGTAGCATAGGTCAAGACTCAATTGTTTCATACAACTATAATCTACTGTAATGTCTCATCAAGTTTGTTAAATTTTATTTTCATATGCACTTCCTGTTTTATTTTGTATTCACCTTTCCTTCTCGTTTCAGAGCCTGACCTCCTTCCCGCCACTGTGATTGTCTGCCCCGCCCCTGATTGCTTTCACCTGTTCCCACTTACCCCCTGCTTAAATAGTCCTGGTCTTCCTCTGTCATTTCACCAGTTCGAGTAGAGATTTGTTTCATCCTCCTGAAGAGCGTTTTTGTTTATGTATGACATCTTAAAGAGTGTGTTTGCTGCTTTAGCTCAATGTTAGACAGCCTTTCTGAATGGAAACTGAAGTTTGTGCCACTTTGTAAACAGATCACTCAAAACTTCATGGAGGAAACAGGTGTTCTTAGCTCACACAAACAGGAGCTGCTGATCTACCGCTGCCTCAATTGCTAAGTTTTTGTCACTTGGGTAAATCCAAACACAAAAATCAAAATAAGACATCTGAATTTGCTGATGGAGGTAGCAGTGGATCAACAACTGCCATGTGCTCTGATGTCATATCATATGTTTTATTCAGTGGGCTGTGGTGTGGCAAGTAAAAGGTTTACAAAGTGACACACTTCAGTTTCCATTTGGAAAATGTTCTCTAACAGCAGGATAAAGTATGGCACAGAACTTCATAAGATATTGAAGATTTAAGAGTTATTAACAAACTGGTCTTGCTTACATGACTACATTCATACACACACACACACACACATATATATATATATATATATATTTATGCTTTGAGTGTCACCATTAACCATTTCATATTTGTTCTCAACAGGCATGACTTTAAAATGGCCGTCCATCTTATGTGATGCCACTTCCTGGCTATGATTTAAACATATTTAAGGATTCTTCATCATTAGTGGAGTAACATGATGATCTGATCATATGTGGGCTCCACCACGTCTCACTGGATGTTTTACCTACTTAACAAAAGCTCCTAACATTGTGGCTCTCTCTCTGTGAGATAGTGATAATCCATCAAGGCCAAAGAAAATTGTCTGATGTCATTACAGTATAGTTTAGAATAAAGACAATTTATGAAGAGTCACTAAAGTGAAGATTAAATTACATTTGTGTGTTTTATAGCATATCATGTCATTTTGTCGTTTTATTTGTTGTCAGACAGAAAATCAGTCACTCTCGTGCTCAGTGCTCCTGCACTAATCTGCTGTTGGCAATACAATATTGAAAGTGTGACATACCAGACGGCCTAAAACCTGCAACAAAGCCTGAGCAGTAATTGTTTTTCTTTGTCTCTGTACCTTCTGTGTGAGCAGTTTTGGATAACACTCCTTTGTCCCACAGACAGCGCTTTGCTGTGGTAATTGTCACAGGTGTAATTTGAGCAGTCCCTTTTGTATCTCTGCAACAGTTATGTGCCCATTGGCAGTCGTAGTGTTAGTGTGCATCAAGACTGAGGCATGAAAGGAAACAATGACAAAGCGTCATAACAGGTTTTCAAAAATAAAAGCAGTTTTCTTCTTCTTCTTCCTCCATCACTTCTTTTCATCACCACCATTTTTTGTCTTATTGAAAATCTTTTGGAGGTGTTTGGCAAAACGCTATGATTTATTCTGTTTCATCTTATTTACCATTTATTCTTATTAAGAATTACTGCAAGCAAATGATTCCTGCTGCGATCTGTGGTCATTAAAGGAGCCTTTGTAGCCGCAGGAACAGTAGAGGGTACAAAACCAGAAAAGTGACAGTGAGCATTTTGGTCCCTCATACTCTCTCACAAATTATGTCTTTCTGTGTCCTCACAAACAAGGTCACAGAAGACAAGCACAAAACGCTTCATTTCTACAAGGGTACAGTACAATTCTGACAACAAAAAAAACCCCTGGCCCATTTGCACTTATTTCTCTTTATAATATTTATGAAAGGTCCTCAATATTAATGGCCTGGGCTTCTTCTTTGTCAACAACCATTAAAAAGGCTTGAAATGTACAACACTTCCTGCCCCTGTCTGTGGCCCAGCCCCCTTTGTTCCCATTGAAGTTATAAAGCTTTAAAAATGGATTTGAAATGAGTGGCAGTGCAATTTTAGAAATTCAATGGCAACTGTATGTCAATCTGAAGAGAAGACTGATTGAGAATTCTGAATTACTGACTAAAGTACTGAATGTAGTTGTGAAAAAGTCGATGGTGGTTGGCCAAGATGTGGTGGACATCAAAGCTGAGAGTAACAGCTACAAAAATCCTCTGACTGGTGACCTGATAATGTAGGGTGAGACTCAACATGACTGAGCTGAGGCAGAAAGAAACAGATTTTAAAAAGACAGCAGTGGATAATGAGGTATACTCCTTTTGGAGATGAATGAAATCAGTTGATAAAAATCCAATCATGACACCAACTATGTTTACATGGACACAAGTAATCAGAATAAAAATGTGTAATGTAAACACGCAACCTGAAAAAATGTGATCTGATACAGTCCATTCAGAACCAAATGTCATAATTCAATGAATGAGAGCACTGGTACATGGTGATCATCATCCAGATCATTGTTAATAGAAACAGTCCATCACGACTTCCTGGTTTGGTTCTATCACATGTTTGATCCACGTAAATGTGACACGTTTCTGTTTTGTTACTGCTGTATTTTCATTCCAAAATAAGAAGAATGAACAGCCATGAAAGTCACAGACTCAGAAGAGAACAATGAGACAAGGACAACGAGACGGATGGTGGACAGTGAGGGGATAAGAAGACACGTGCAGTGTTTGTTTACTTCAGAAGTGAAGTTTCTTCTTCTATTTGAGACACACTGCACCAACTAAAGGCTTGATGCATGTATACACACACACACACTAACCCTAACCCAATAGGGAACAAATGTTTTTGGAAAGAAGACATTTTGCACACGTAAACAAAGCTACTGCCACTCCATGAAATTAAAGCTAGGACGCTGTACATGCTTGAGATGAAAACGGGAGGTATAAGAATAAAAATAATCTTTATGAAGCCTGCAGCTGAGTAGTCTGACTGAATTTACACTAGAGTGTCATTAGTCACACAGGAAGGAGAAGGGACTATATTTAGTGGCATATTTATCTACATTTGAGTCACATTTCCGCAGCATATGACCAGGAACCAAAAGGCTTCCTGCATATTCGTTGCAGTGAAGGACTGGGGACATTTAGCAAATTATTAGCTCTGTAAAATGCTGCAGCTTCTTTACAGTGATAAATACAGTGTTTATGTCGAGTTCTGTCTGTTTGTGGAGGTAAAAGAAAATGTATGTATGGGAAGAGTCAGAGCTGCAGTGAGAGAGTAACAACAGAGCAAAGAGAGGAACAGTAGCTTTGTTTCCATGTGCAAATATAATACTAAATGAATTGTGGTGTGCGTGTGTGTGCATCAAGCCTTCAGTCAGAATGGACTATTTTGACTTGCAGTGTTTGCAGTGCTGACCCGAGCCTTTAGGGGGCCCTAAGCAGAATTTGATTTGGGGCCCAACATTCTGAATTTGGTAGATGTGATTTCCTATATTCTGGTGCATGTTTAAGATGGCCAGCTGGAGAAGGGCAATACATAACTTAGCTTCAGGGCCCCTTGACCTCACTGGCCTGGTCAGCTCATTCAGTAATCATTCAGTGATCCATCCTTACTCACATGACAAAACTGTTTTGGGGTTCCCCTCTAGACTTGTGGCCCTTGTATTAATAAAGTCGTTATTTTACACCAAAGCAGAAACCTTTTAACCTCAGGAATTTATTTTAAACTTTCATATTAAAAGTGAAGTGTGGTTTACTTAAGTTAAACTGGAAAATAATAAAAACAACATACAACAGCATTTGTATCAGTTTAATGATTTGTTTTTCAACAGATCTTTGAACAGATTTTAAATTTTCAACAAAAAACACAAATGTTCCAAAAAAAACTTTAATAATGAAAGTGTCTCAGCATCCACTTTTGTTTTTTAGAACTTTTTAACTTTTACTTGACTCTTTTAGTTAAGTGAAAACCTTTCAACTACAAAATAAAACCAAAATAGACAAACATTAATATAATCAAAAATACAATGTTACAAAAAATAGATCCTTAAATAATGAAAGTGGCTCAGTATTCCACTCCTGTTATAAACCTTTACATTTCTCTTTTACTAACTCTCTGAAACTAATCAATCAATCATATCAAGTATATTTGTATTTATTTTAAGTATATTTAATATGTTTAAAATGCGCACAAAAAACCCACTTGATTGGGGGCTGCCCCCTGGTGGTTGGCCCTGAGTGTTTGTCTCTTAGCACTTTTCCACGACACAGTTCCAACACGACTCGTTATATGTTTTTTTTCTTCTCCATTAGTGATACTACTTGGTACCTGGTGTGTTTTTAGAAAATGCTCTGACTAGGTAATGCACTACAACTTCACAGTGGTTTGGAACTTCCACAATTACTTTCTTGCAAATATGCTCAGTGTGTCCTAAAATGGATTAAACCCACTGGACAACCAGGAGTGTTCCTTCAATGTCTAGCACATCAAAAGCGCCACTGTCTGCCAGCAGTCTTCCCCCTCCATTTTCACTGCACACTAGATACCAACTAGAAACAAACGTACCCTACCCTACATATCACACATCACACACTACCAAATCATTCCCTGGTGGGTGGGGCTTCGCTTGGTCTGGGGGGTGCCCAGATGGCATAGCAGCAGCCCATCATGACATACCTGCCTGAAGGTGCGGTGGTGGGCGGCAGCACTCCTGGAGGATGTGCCGGGGGACCGCGAGGTCAGATGTGGCGAGTCCTTGGACCTCCGGCCCTGGACTGGCTCGGTTGGGGGGGTCTGTCCGTCTCCTGTCTCCACGGGCCCCCCTGGCTTAAATACTCAAGCTTTCAAGTCACTTGCTGCCAGATTGTTACAGTTTTTTCGTGGTAAACTATGTCAGGCTGATCGCTGAAGGTTTCACAATGATTCTTCCCAGTTCTTCTGTGAACTTATTTTTGTGTTTCCACTCATTACATAAATTCTAACTCTAATCCTAAAACCAAGTCTTTACTCATCCTGCACACATCCCTTTTAATATGTGAGAACTTGAGGACCAGCCAAAATGTCCTCACTTTCACTACATGTCCTCACTCCCTAATGCTTTTAAAGTTGTTTGGTCCTCACAAAGATACACATTTGCATAGCTCAACTATTCTTGTAAGTACTGTACTAAATTCCATTTGTGTGTGTGGTGTGTGGAACTGTGCACAAGTCATTCATTGACTTATTTATTAAGTGAAAATTTGGTCCTATGAATTTGTTCCATGTTACAAACACAAAAAAAGTTTGGATGGAAGCTCATATTCTTCCTCTTCATCTTGGTGGATTTTCTTTATGATCTAATTTACTGTCACCTCCTGAGAACTACAGTGTTTTTCTAACATTGTTAGAAATATAAATGAACATTGTGTGTGCCTTAACAATGACACCCCCTTTATCTTTATTTAAATTTTTTTAGATTATATGTATTATATATGTATGGATGTATTTATTTAAAAATAACTGAAATCTAAACCAGAATAAATTACATTTAGATGGAAATTAACCCTCAGCCTTTGTTCCTATATTTGTCACAAGCAAACATTTAAAGATCATTTGTTCAAATCTCCTTGAAAATACTTCTTTCTTTTATAATTTATCATTTAAATCTAAAATCTACAATCATGTCTTTCTGTATTTCCTTTTTTTATTTTTCATAATTGTTATGAATGGTGTGAAACAAATGCATTGTTTTTTATGTGTATTCTGTCACTGTGATGTGTTTGTTATTGCCATATGAAGAATGCCACGTTCAAAACCCCCTGGAGGGTTTAAGATTTCCCTTCACATTCGCCTCCAAACGACAAACATTGTGTCCTTTTAATATTTAATATTGCTAAAGAGAGAAATAAATAAAAGATCACACAGACGTGACAATAATGACCATTAACACCACCTTCAAATACATACATACATGCATAAACACAGCTAAAAACGTTTTAATCAAGAATGATTTTGACCTCCCACTGTAGGAATGTCTCTTATCAGACAAAGCTAATTTTATGTCCACATAATCAGAGATGACAACACAAAGGAACACAGTTACTGGTGTGTCACTTCAATTCACACAATCCAACACAGTGTTTGATGCTTTTAATGGATTTGTCTTTTAAATATACTGTTTTCATGTCCCAAATCTTTGGATATTTACAATCATTAAAGCAGGAGGAGATTGAAAAGAAAGATAACTGCAAAGTTTAAACTGTATGTAAAAACCTTCATTTCTTTTCTCACCCGACCATCTTCCTTGCTCTCTGTGTGGACACATCGCCCCCCTGAGGAGGATGGCAATAAAACGCCTCACACATGCAGCTCTTGAATGTGGTCATTAATGTCTTCCTCCTCAGGGAAAGTTTTTAAATGTGACCAAACAGGTTTGGTTTGTCTGTTACAAACATGTCAGTGGAGTCACTCTGACAAAACATCTACTGAACTAGGATCCATGGTGGATGTAACCTTAATAGACAGATTGTAATTATTGAGAGTGTTTAAGAAAATCTTAAAATCATCTTCCGAATGTGTCTATATGCCCCAAATATAGTCTACAAGCGATAATAATGAATGTGTCTCTTGTCATACTGTCGGAGGGCTCCCGCCTCCCAATCTGTCATAAAAATGTTGGCTTATGCGGGCGCAAATTTCTGGCCCATCGCCGTGCCCTAGTGTAAAATAATATTAATTATTAATTCAAAATCATTTCTTGTTCAATTAATCTCCAATAATTGCAATAATTCTTTGTCTAGTCTTTTATCGTAATTTTTGGAAAAAATGTTCTTCACTGATGTCTATATTTGTGTAGAGGTAATCAATGTTGATAGTAAACAATCTGCTGGGATATCTACATTTTTAACTTTATCTTTAAAATATACATGTCTTTAATATAACTAGGCGTAGTGGACGGTGGATTCAGATCAAAGTCCAAGTACTCTGCTGTTCTGTAGGTCTCACTGCTGGGTAAGGTTAGGAATTGAAAATGTGGACCGCCTCCCAATGGGAGGAGGTCAGTGCACTCACCACCACTGACTCCTTCCGGAGCCCGCCGTGTTTTCATCGTGCCCCTTGGTGTCTGCTCAGCACCCGTAAGTATTTTCTAATTATTTTATGCCTTCTATGAAGTTTATGTAGACATAATTTGCTTCATTTATAGTCATTTTGTTTCTTTCTTTTGTTTTTGGCAGGTTCCAGGATGTCAAAGGACAGTATTACCACAGTTAGTTATATACATTGTCCAGGTAAGTATATGAATTCTTATTTTGAAAACCTTACCTTCATCCACTTCACCTTGTTTAGCTTCCATCAGTGAGATCACATGAGTCTGTGTGTGGGACTTTCACCTAAGAAAAAGGCAATAGTCGAAAGAAATGTATCCAGTTAGAAATAGTCTGTGCAATTATCAAAACTATTGTCCAAAAAAACACAGACAGCTGTTACACAATAACAGTCTGTGTGCATACACACAGGGATCGAGTGTGTAGAGTTTCTTCCCTGTTAAGGTGCCACTGCCTTGTTCTATAGTAAACAAAAGCTTGCTAATCTTGGCTATCTGAAAGGTTTTGTCAGTCTGTAAAAGTCATGGTGAACTCTGATGTCATGACCCATGAACCTAGCAACTTGTTCTAACTCTTGTTCACCAAGATCCAGGAGCTGGCAAAGTGTAGCCACCTGATTTCTTAATTGAGTTGACATGAGAAACTCTGGGTTTCTGTGATTTTCAGTGGCAACACCAGCTTCATCGCCATTTCATCAACACTTCATTTGACTCCATCATGTGCGTGCGCATGTTCTTTGTAGGCTTCGAGAGTCAAGGGCGATGCTTCCCCCTCACAGCTAAGCACCCTCTTCTTCCTCTTTTAACTAGATTTGAGTTCATCTGGGTTTTCGATCTGGAGTTTTTTACCGTGATTTGACATTGGGCACGACTGCTTATCCCAGCTGTTTTTCTCCCTGTGTGTGCGCTGACGGAAGGCCTCTTTCACCAGACCCGGACTGTTGTCACGGCCGGGTCTGAGAGTGGCTATCCAGGGACACCGAAGGATCCTTGGGGAAGACTTTGGGCTGGGTTAATTTTGTTATTACTTCTTGTTTTATTTTAATAAATGTTGTGTACACTACTGATTAGAGTCATGGTTTTTTAACTCTGCTCAAACGCTGATTTGAATTAAGAACCTGTGTGTTTTACCTTTAAGGGTCCTAAGCTCTTTTAACTAGGTGGCATTGTCAGCAACACCTTTTTAACAAATAAATTGATTTTAGACCAATTAAACCGCGTCACATCTACCTGCCTAAATGCAATGAGTTACTGCCATGAGATTGGCTCATTCAATAAGTGTGTTCATAAACAGAAAATGTGTACATAATTGGCAGATGTGTTCAAATCCAACCAAGGGAAATAGAAAGCAGTTGATAGTAGACGTCTAGTTTTTTTCCTATGCAGGTATAGGTGGGCGGTGTTTGCAGAGATCATGGTGGAGCACTGCAGCTTCTGTGGCGTTTGTTTTGTTCAACATTATTGTCGCTCTCCCACAGTGTGTAAGAGTCTGCACTTTGATGTTGCAGCTGTGGGACATGATCCCCATAGTTGAAGGCTTGCGCGAGCCTCAGAGCAAGGACTTGTGGCGTATTTCCACTGTCTCTACTCGCCTCAGCACAGGACAGTTTAGTTGCATTTTGTAGTGCATCCACTACAAAAAGTACATACTTAACTCAACACATCCATTATCACAAGCCTGTACGTCTGCTTGTCTTAAAGGGGACATATTATGCAAAATCAACTTTTTAACCATTTTAATACTGATATTTGGGACTCTGGGGGCCCTACCAGTCGCCAAAGTGTGGAAAAAGAATACTCAGTCATGTTTTCGTGGTTCCGCTTAGTGTAAGTATAGGCGATAAAACGCTCAATGTTGAATTCCCTGCGCTTATGACGTCAGCATGCGTATTTCACCGCGAATGTTACCGCCCCACCAGTACGTTTACTTCGCAAGCTCCACCTTAGCTCCACCTTGTCCCTGCGAGAGTGCAGGCGAGGGAGGAAGAGCGGTATTATGTCAACATGGAGGGACAAGTGTGCTGTTGGTGGCTGCAGACAGACAGACAGACAGACAGACGACTTTATTAATCCCTTTGGGAGGTTCCCTCGGGGAAATTAACAGCTCCAGCATCCATACACAGCACTGTTAAAAATAGAGAATAGAATAAAATAAGATAGGAATAGAAATAAAAATATAAAAATAACAATGAAAGTGACCCATGCTATATATATGTATGTATACCTACATACACACAACACATGTATACATATATACATACACATACATACATACATATGCATACATACACATACATACATACATATACACACATATATATATATATATATATATATACACACACACACATAGGTACACACACACCTAGAGTTACCCCGTAATGCAGGGTTTTATTGCACATGTCTATGGTTTTATTGCACATTATGTTATTGTTGTGGTTGTTGTTTGTTTAGTTCGTACCGGTTTTTTTATTTTTTTATTTGTTTGCCCTCCTCCCCCCCAGTGAGGAGTTGTACAGTTTGATGGCCCGGGGGACAAACGAGTCCCCCAGCCTGTTGGTCCTGTATTTTGGGAGGAGCAGCCTGTTGCTGAGGCTTCTGTGGCTCCTCTGGCTGCTGATGACAGTGTGCAGAGGGTGGCTGGCATTGTCCAGGATGCTCAGCAGTTTGTCCACAGTTTTTCTCTCTGCCACTGTCACCAGAGGGTCCAGCCTCATTCCTACCACCGAGCCGGCCCGCCTGATGAGTTTTTCCAGTCTGTGGAAGTCTGCCTTAGTTGTGCTCCCGCCCCAGCACACCACGGCGTAGGAGAGAACACTGGCAACCACAGACTGGTAGAACATCCACAGGAGCTTTTTGCAGATGTTAAAGGATCGTAGCCTCCTCAGGAAGTACAACCTGCTCTGGGCCTTCTTGTACAGATGCCTTGTGTTGCTTGTCCAGTCCAGCTTGTTGTCCAGCCACAGCCCAAGATATTTGTAGGTCTGAACGACCTCCACCTCCTCTGCTCCTATTAGAACTGGTCTCGAACTGGGTCTGTCCCTCCTGAAGTCGATGACCAGTTCCTTGGTCTTAGAGGTGTTGAGCTGCAGGTTATTGATGTGGCACCAGACAACAAAGTTCCTCACCAGGCTCCTATATTCCTCTTCCTCTTCATTGTCTCTGATACACCCCATGATGGCCGTGTCGTCTGCGAACTTCTGTATGTGACACGTTTCCGAGTTGTAGCAGAAGTCTGCAGTGTACAGAGTGAAGAGGATGGGAGACAGCACAGTCCCCTGAGGAGCTCCGATGTTGCTGACCACCGTGTCAGACGTGATGTCCTTCAGCCTGACATACTGTGGTCTGTCTGTGAGGTAGCTGGAAATCCAAGCAACCAGGCAGGGGTCCACTCGCATTCTGGTGAGTTTTTCTTTTAGTACAAGGGGCTGGATGGTGTTGAAGGCACTCGAAAAGTCCAAAAAGAGGATCCTGACTGTGCCACTTCCCTTGTCCAGATGCGAGTGGGCTCGGTGTAGGAGGCTGCACAGTGGAGCACAGTGTTTTACAGAGGATTTTCTATATGAAGCTAATGTGCCGGATAAAGTCAGCAATCGTGTGTTCGCACCACTTCACATCAGACTGCGGCCAGCGGTTGCCGTATTTAGTCAGGGGACGTATTTCACCGACGTACAAACACACAAATTGTTAAGAAAAGATCACATAGAGCTCATAACTGACTATTCTGACACGTCCTGATTAAACATATTTGCTCAGTACGTCCTCCATGACCGGAGCACAGACTCAGTCTGATACAATCACATAAATCAGCTGTTTATGCAGCTCGCCGCTGACGATCAGTGGTGCTGCACTCTCTGTGCAGCGGTGCTACACTCTCTGTGTCACCGATAGCCTAAACTGCCGCTGGCGATCAGCTGATCGCCACTGCTGATCGACAGCGGCGCGCTGAATAAACTGTATGTAGCTGTATCAGACCGGAGACTTTCTGATACAGCGGTGGCACGTTACACGGTGATCGCCAGCTCGCTGGAGCACCGGAGGTGGTCAGCGGTGGTGAGGTCTCCAGAGCACAGTCTCCGGTTAGAATAAAAGCATTTGGACCCCACTGTCCACAAGTGGCAGAGGAGTCAGTGCACACATCATCCAGGACATCCCCGGCAGGGTCTGCCTGGTCCCCCAGAGCCCGTTCTGCAAAAGAGAGAGAGAGAGAAAAACATTTTGAAGGGTCAGAGCCAGGTCAGGATTAGGGTTAGGTATAGGGATGAAAACCACCATTTTGCGGTCATTCCGCGAATAACTTTTGAACGAAGTGTCGGATCGACTCCAAACCAACGTCCGCCCCCCCATTTAGGCACCCTCCGGAGCCCCTGGTGAAACCCCCGTGATTGTAGGACAAAAGGAAGCCGAGATATGGAAAAATGACCGAAAATTCTTCGGTCATTTTGGACTTATCTCGAGTTAGGAAGGTGCTAGAAAGCCGAGGTAGGTGTCCAAGGATGCGTCTTGAGGAGCCGCACTTAGCCAGCCTAAAACACCCCATGACCAAACGTGTAGTTAGGGTTAGGGTAGGGTTAGGGTTAGGGTTAGGGTTAGGGTTGGGGTTCGGGTTGGGGTTAG